>NW_027457253.1:115000-149550 GCF_040206685.1 Ascaphus truei | reverse complement strand
AAGCCCTGCCTGCAGCCAGGTAACCAGGGGGTCCGCAAGCCCTGCCTGCAGCCCGGTAACCGAGGGGTCCGCAAGCCCTGCCTGCAGCCCGGTAACCGGGGGGTCCGCAAGCCCTGCCTGCAGCCAGGTAACCGGGGGGTCAGCAAGCCCTGCCTGCAGCCAGGTAACCGGGGGGGGTCCGCAAGCCCTGCCTGCAGCCAGGTAACCGGGGGTCCGCAAGCCCTGCCTGCAGCCAGGTAACCGGGGGGGTCCGCAAGCCCTGCCTGCAGCCAGGTAACCGGGGGGGTCAGCAAGCCCTGCCTGCAGCCAGGTAACCGGGGGGGGGTCCGCAAGCCCTGCCTGCAGCCAGGTAACCGGGGGGTCCGCAAGCCCTGCCTGCAGCCAGGTAACCGGGGGGTCCGCAAGCCCTGCCTGCAGCCAGGTAACCGGGGGGTCTGCAAGCCCTGCTGCAGCCACGTAACTGGGGGGTCCGCAAGCCCTGCCTGCAGCCAGTAACCGGGGGGGTCAGCAAGCCCTGCCTGCAGCCACGTAATCGGGGGGTCCGCAAGACCTGCCTGCAGCCAGGTAACCGGGGGGTCCGCAAGCCCTGCCAGCAGCCAGGTAACCGGGGGTCCGCAAGCCCTGCCTTCAGCCACGTATTTGGGGGGTCCGCAAGCCCTGCCTGCAGCCAGGTAACCGGGGGGGTCCGCAAGCCCTGCCAGCAGCCAGGTAACCGGGGGGTCCGCAAGCCCTGCCTGCAGCCAGGTAACCGGGGGGGTCCGCAAGCCCTGCCTGCAGCCAGGTAACCGGGGGGTCCGCGCGTGGCTATCACTGTCCTGCCTCACACGGGAGGAGGGCGCCATGATTTCTTCTCCCGCCCCCTAAACAGCAACACCAGCCTCTCACCCTCTCACCCTCTAGCGTCACCTAGATAGAAGCCAGGCAGATCACACTGGTTTTCTATGAATCGCAACTGATTTTAAAGTCCTGTTTATATCAGCAGTCAGGTCTGATATAAAACAGTAGTAATGTTTCCACCGCCAGTGTATGCAGCGCTGTACATAGAATGTTTGCAGGCGCGAGCCGCTACCCCATAGAGCTTACAATCTATGTCTGAAGCACTTATTCCCATGACCTGTTATTTGTAATTTATATGATTGTCACATGTATTACTGCTGGGAAGCGCTATGTACATTTAATGGCGCTATATAAAAAAAGACATTTGTAGCCCTTTTTCTGACACTCTAAGCGACTTCGGGTAACTGCGCGCACCTGCGGCTCCAGGAGATCTGAGCCTCCGCTAGCTGGGAGCCTGGGGTAACACTTATTAGCGCAGCGCCTCCACTTACCCAGGATCACCGTCATGTAAGATTCCCCTGGGCAAGAAACACACCGATACAATGCGTGCAACCAACTTTACTATGTGCAATAATAAACTTATACTCTATATGAACCGTGGCAATAACCCAATATGCATACACTTATCTTATAACACTATACTTATACTCTATCATACCCTAACACCGCTAACGGATAATGTCCTTCTAACATCAGTGGCTCGGCCACACCCCCTAGGGAATATTGTCCTGTACAATAGTGGCTCAGCCACGCTCTTATGAGTGTCTCTATCCCGTCACCGCGTGCCCCACACACCGTGTCCGTGTAATAGTACGATAGCGGTGTGTACTCGCTAGTGTCTCCCTATAGTTACGCCTAAGGCGGGATCAGCGCCTGTTGACCGGTGTTGGTGCACTTGACGTATCTACTACCTTCCGGTCACGGCGGTGACCAGTAATACTTGGAAAAGGATCAGCCGAATCCTTGCTTGTCTGGGATGTCCGCAGTGCAGCTGTCTGGTCCCAAGCAGCTCACCAGCAAACCTGCTCCGCACGCTTGTCCCTAACTGTGTACACAGTAAGGTGACTGATCGCTAGCACTATGGCCGTCCCTGCAGCACAGCAGCACACTGTGACTCAGGGGTTTCTCCTAAGGGCCTGCGGGGTAAAGCTAGCCTATGCAGGCGGGTCACGGACCCCCTGCACGCATACACCCTCCTCCTTTACCTTCCAGATCCCCTCTGACTAGCCTCTCCCCCACGCTTCCCTTTCCTCCTCCCGTAATTCTAGCCTTCCGATTGCTCCTCAAGTCAGGTGACTGCCCAGGAGCTCATGGGAGTTGTAGTTCCTCAGCGGAGCTTCTCTGCCTTGAGCTGCACAGACTCACAGCTATTGCATAAGCGCAGACCTCCACATGACTCTCCTGAACAGTCAAAACACCAACTGAACACACATATGAGGCTCCTACCACATCCCTACACATACATCTATTATTTGGTGCCTGCGGCACAGGGAGATAACGTGACTTGCTCAAGGTCACAAGGTATGGGGGGGGGGATTGAGTGAGTGTGTGTGTGGGGGGGGATTGAGTGTGTGCGTGGGGGGATTGAGTGTGTGTGTGTGGGGGGGGGAATTGAGAGTGTGTGTGTGGGGGGGGATTGTGTGTATGGGGGGGGATTGAGTGTATGTTTGTGTGGGGGGATTGAGTGTGTGTGTGTGGGGGAATTGAGTGTGTGCGGGGGGGATTGTGTAATGGGGGGGGATTGAGTGTGTTTGTGTGTGGGGGGGGTGTGTTTGTGTGTGGGGGGATTGTGTGTGTGTGGGGGGATTGAGTGTGTGTGTGTGTGTGTGTGTGTGTGTGTGTGGGGATTGTGTGTGGGGAGTGTGTGTGTGTGTGTGTGTGTGTGGGGGGGGGGGATTGTGTGTGTGTGTACTGCTGCGGCACAGTTTATTCGAGCATTTGCCCGTTCTGTGCCGCAGCAGTAGCCTGGCGCGCGCCCGAGTGTGACGGGCGCACGCCGAAGCAGCGGAAGAGCGCCCTCCGATCGGGGCGCTCTCCCTACCGCTGCCGGGTCCGCCGGGTCCCCCGGAACCCCCTGCCGCTGTCCCGCGATCGCGGGACACCAGGGCTCCCTCGGGGAGCCCCTGGACACGCGTGCAGGGGGGCGCACGCTCCCGATGACGCGTGACCGCGCGTCTATGACGCGCGGCACGCCGAGGGGCGGCCACTAGCAAGCCGGGAGATTTCCCGGCTTGCGGGTACCGACCACACTTCAATAAAGTGTGTCGGTAGTGTATGTGGTGTGTATGTGGTGATTGATTGAGAGAGAGAGTGTGTGTTGTATTGCAGTGGTGCGCAAACTGGTGGGGGGCAATAAGGCGCAAGATTTAGGGGGGCGCAGGCGACGTGCGGCGAAATCTGGGTGCGCGGGCCGGCAGACGCTTTGCGCGGGAGGACGAAAAAGCTGTACGCGATGGGCGGCCAATAAGATGTGCACGGGCGGGCAGCCGAAGATGTGTGCGGGTGGCTGAACAAGATAGTGCAGGTGGCGGCCTCGTGATGGTGTGTGCGCACGCGCAGGGGCTTCGGGGGTACGGGGAGGAGCACGCCCGAGCACGGTAAAGTCAAACGCCCCTCCCGGTGTCTGCCCTGCAATAGCGCTGTGTTCCTGCTCTCCTCCGCTGGCAACCTGCTTCGCTGCGATCCTCTGCGAGGGAAAGGGTCGGCTGCCACTGTATCAATCATACTATGAATGTACAGAAATAATAAAAAAAAAGTGAAAACATTGAAAACGGAAAAATAATAAATAATAATAATGTAGGTAGGAGTGTGGATGACAATGGGGATAGCAAGCCAAAGAGCAGGGAGGGGAAGGTAGAAACAAAAGGGGGGATAGGGAAGGGAGGTAGCAAAGAGGTGGATGAATGCCCCCCAAAAGTATTGCCTTTGTGCACGTACGCTCTCCCAAGCTCAGCGCTTGGGGAGACAAACAAAATTGACTTTGAAGTGCGCTCAGCAGAAGTCAATGCACACATACAGCCACACACAGACACACACACACACACACACACACACAAACACACACAAATAGCCCCGATCCACGCTTGCAAAATGATGCAGGACACCCTGCGCTCAGGCTTGGAGAGTTGGTGATGTCACCGCTCTCAGCGGCAGCGTGGACGCAGCCTAATTTTGCAAGCGCGAGCTGTTGAAATATGTAAGTATTTATAGACATATTTGGATTTATATTGTATACCGTTTAATAAAGGTTTTTTTTTTTTTTTCATGTGATTTTGATTACGTCAGGCAGTGGGGGGCCCGAGAAATTTTATGGATGAAGAGGGGGGCTCGGCATAAAAGGTTTGCTCACCCCTGCACTAAGCTGCGCTTTCAGCTCATAGACCTCACATTATAAACGTGTAATTATAGTCTCACCTTAATGTAGTGTAAAAGAAAATGATGTACAGATTTGGTCGCATCTATTAACGCAGGTTAACGGTGGCAGAACGTTAACGCAGCTCTATTTAAACAAATGGCACAGCGCTATATTTCTTAAATGGGTGCAATTTATTGCATTATTTGTGTAATCTTATCAGGTGGTACAGGCATACCCCGCATTCACGTACACAATGGACCGGAGCATGTATGTAAAGTGAAAATGTACTTAAAGTGAAGCACTCCCTTTTCCCCACTTATCGATGCATGTACTGTACTGCAATCCTCATATACGCGCATAACTGATGTAAATAACACATGTGTAACAGTCTCTACAGTCTCCCCGCTTGCGCACAGCTTCGGTACAGGTAGGAGCCGGTATTGCTGTTCAGGACGTGCTGACAGGCGCATGCGTGAGCTGCCGTTTGCCTATTGGGTGATATGTCCTTACTCGCGAGTGTCCTTAAACCGGGGTATGCCTGTACACTTGTACAGGAAATCCTAAAGTTGATGTCCCTGGGGCAGCTGAGGGATTTTCACCCATTCAGTCCTGGAGGGTCCTGCGCCCCCCTCCTGCATTTCCTAATCATGTGTTCGCTCCTTAGGCCTCGGATATTTTATTTATTTATAAAATGTTTTACCAGGAAGGAAGCAATACTTGAAAATGAGGTAACTCTCAATGTATGTCCTGGGCACAGAGTTATGATGACAGATACATGGTTACAAATCCATAGTTACATTAAGTGAACATGGTATACATTATATACAAGACATTGCATGCACAGTTAGAGATAATATATATTATAGGCGCATGTAACCGTTACAGACCAGATTAAAATGTGAGACAGCCTTCGTTTTGAAAGCACTTAGACTGGTGGCATCTGCAAGAGTCTCTGGTAGGTTGTTCCAGTTTTGGGGTGCACGGTAAGGCCGTGATTATACCCGAAGCGGCGGAGCGCAGAACGTTGTGCGCCACCAAAACAAATAAAAGTTTTCCTATGAGCGCACACTAAGAATGGGTGACCAACGAGGCGGCCAAGTGCGCAAATTTTCGAACAGATCCAAGAATTTTATTTTCTGGAGCGATGGCCGCGTCATGTGAGCGGTTCAGCCAATGAGACTGAACCACTCACGTGACATCATGGCCTCGCCTCCCGATGCCTCCTGCCTGCAGTGCAAGTTTCGGGCAGCGCATCGCACGGAGGTAGCGTGTGTGTCCCGCCGCCGGTGGTATAATGAAGGCCTATGAGGAGGAGCGGACGGATACTTTGTTGAACCTTAGGACCATGAGCAGTCTGTTGGAGTCTGATCTCAGATGATAAGTGCTACACGTGGTAGGGGTGAGGAGCTTGTTCAGATAGGTGGGTAGCTTGCCGAGAAAGTATTTGAAGGCAAGACAGGAAAGATGAACTTTGCGCCTAGACTCTAGTGATGACCAATCTAGTTCTTTGAGCATTTCGCAGTGATGTGTGTTGTCGTTGCATTGGAGGACAAAGCGACATTGAATTGTAGAGGGTATCAAGGTTGCTAAGGTGGGTTTGGGGTGCTGTGCCATATACTACAGTATGTCCCCATAGTCGATAATTTGCATTGGCTTCTGCTGTGTGATATAGTGCGTGTGCGACAGAGCACATGGCGTTGTGCGCGCCTGTCGCCTGAGTGATCTGTGGACTTTAGATCGCTCGTGACGGGGAGGCGTGGCCGTGACATCACTAGGCCTTCCCTAATGTCTCTCACGGGAGACCAGGAGATTTTACACTTATTTTTACCGGGATCATTCGCTAGGCAAACAAGGTGGTAAGAACAAAATGCAGTTTATTCGGGTAAACCCGCGTACAACACAATGAATACACAAAATACAGCTAAAAGCACACTTGCTGGGGGTGAAATCTAGGCTCTACTAGGTGCAGGGCGAATGCTTCGGTACGCTTAACCTGACCGGGATATACACCCGGGCTTTCTGGTCCTCTTTTTGGCTTCAGTTCCTAGCCGCGACCGCTACGTTCCAAATGAGAACTTGAACTTCACGTCTGACTTAGTCTCTGCAGGGCAGACTTTTCCTAGCTTCAAAACCAAGCCGGTTGCTCTGGTATTCGTGACAGCAACTTTGAAAAGTCCGCCCTAGCTTCATCGACACAAGTCACTAGATCGTCTGGTTCTCTGACTGGGGTTTTCTCCTTACATACCCTCCACTGTTCTATGTTCAGCATGGAGGAAGGAGCGACCAATTGGAGCATGGGAAACCCTGCCGCCAACCGATAAGAATAGGGGCTCGTCCTTTGACTGATGCCAGAGGAGGGGACGGGCTAAGCCGGCTTGGGATGACCCGTGGGCGGGACATACGGATTGACCAATGGGAAAACGCGCCGACATTTTGCTGCTTCCCCTAGTCAACCCCTTGTCACCTACTGGGCAGACTCCACTGAGTCTGGCAGATCAGAGTGTCCTCCCCGCAGGGGGTCTCTGTTCTCCGGACCCAGTACTAAGCCCTGCCCTGGCCACTTCACACCCCGACACCTCTCAACATCCCTTCTCCTCTCCGATGTCTATGCAGACTTCCCGGCACCTATATGGATGCCTGAGCTGGCTGAATAGACATTTATAGTAAAAGCACATGTAACGGTATTTCTGGCCCGGCCTGACCCACCCAATCTCACATTGGCCCCTGTGGTCTAACCGGTCCCCATTACAGTGTGATAGTGTCTGGTGGTGCACCTGTTGGCAACAGGACTCCTGAGTCTCCCGCATGATGGTGTGTGGGGAGGACCCGTCCAGACAGGCAGCTGAGGTAGTGTGCGGAGTCCTACCTAGTTCCAGTGCAGCGCCTCCACCTCATCAGGGTCCCTTCGGTCACTTGGGGATGGTCCTGACGAGGAACTCCTCTGTGGTGCTCCTCTCTGTACATTCACTCCACACATGTACACGAGAGGGTTTGTGATTAAGAGCATCTTTATTGGTTGAGGTGGGCTAACTGCCCCTCGCAGTAGTTTCTCTAGCCACTCATTGTCCCTCAGTGCTTCCCTTTGAAAGGTGTAATTCTCCTTTAATAGGGATTCCCTATCCCAGCCGGGATGTCTTTACCCTGTGCCAGGTCCCTGGACACAGTCTTCCTGTTCAGCTACTATAACATAACTCTCGCAGACTATTCAGAACTCCTACAGAACTCAGGACTCAGATAGAACTAACTATTAGACACAGTGCTGTGCCTTATGTACACTCTGGAAGCTGACACACCTCTGACATCACTAACCATGGAATCAGAGCATGTGACCACTCCCATCCATACACAGGGCACCCCACCAGGGTGTGAGGGCAAACCTCCATAATTACTGCTGGCATGCCCACAACTTACCAGGCCTTACTGTCAGCAGGAGAGATGACTGTAGCCATTTTACATGACCGCTACACACAAATGAAATAAAACATACTTTAATACATAGGATAACTTGGGCAGACTCATAGCTGTAAGGGAAATAGGACTGGGATATCTGGGCTTGAAAATCAGGAGTCACTGGGCAGCCCTGGTGTAATTCAACCCACGTACTGGCAAATCATGCCTGCACGCCAGGGAGAATTAGGAGACTACTGATATCTTTGCCCCCCAAACTCCTGCAAACAACATGATTGCATTTCTACCCAAATATCTCACCTAAAACTTACATATAGAACGTTTCATGAGTCTTAGGCTCAGGGAACATGAAAAGTGGAAACGAAGCAAAGGGAAAAAGCAGGCACTAATACTCCGGAAAGTAAAAAAAGGTTGAATGAAATCCAGGAGAGCGTGTGCCCATAAAGACTATTTTAATGGAAACCACAAAAAATATACAGCTACATTACGGGGTACTACCTTCCCCAGCGATCTCATCTGTCTATCTTAACCTTGTGTCGCCCTGCTCCTTACTTCCCTTCTCCTTTCCCACTCAACCTGTCTTCACCAACCTACTAACACTTCTCTACCTCCTTTGATACATAACCTACCAAGTCCTACTTCACGTCCCCCTTCACTCCACTTCCAGTCACCACTCCCACTATCTAACTTGCACATTTCTATAGCTTTCTGATTTCCTCACTTCTCCACATTTATTCTTCTTTCTTTCTAGCTCCCTACTTCCTCTCCTCCTTGCTCTCCCCTCTACCACTTCCTTACTACTTGCTGCATCCCTACCCCACTTTAAATTCAAGTCTACTTCCTTACTCCTTCTTATAGTATTGTCTCCTTAAATGTCTCCACTTCGGCTTATTTCCTCTCATCTACTTGCTTTTATCCTCTTACTAACTCCCTCTCTATCACTCACCCTGCCCTTACTCGCTTAATGGTTCTGCCGCTACGGCGCTATACTAATTCCCTTCCCGTATGTCTTTCTATTCTTCCCAGACGCAAAATTCAAAAAGCCCGCGTCGGGCCAGTGAGGTGACTAATCCAGGCCTGCGCGGGTCATCCGGCGCATTCTGGACGCCTTGATGGGCTTACGGCTGTCCTTGGTCTTGCTGGTGACGTCATCTGGTCGCGCCGGTGGGAGCTGGTTCCGCGCCACCTCCAAGATGGCGCCGCTCCTTCCGGGGCACAGCTGTGATGCGTATCCGGGGGGCGGCCATTTTGGAAGACGTCTCTCACCAGTGCGGAGGTGCGTGCGCCCGCTCCTGTTTCCCGCTCACCGCTCTCTTCCTGCTCCTGCGGTTCACTGTGGATTCCCGCCTTCTAGAGCTGCTTCGCCATCTTGTGTCGGGGGCCGCCATCATCAGAAAGGTAGGCCGCAAATTTTCTCACCAGGGATTCAGTTTCAGCGCAGGTTGCTTGATCACTGGACATCTGTAGTTGGGGTGTCGGGGATCACCGCTCTTTCACTCGGGGGTGAGTTTCTTTATTTGGTGACAGCTTCACCGTGGCCGGGGACCAGACCTCAAGTAGGGGGACGAGAACTGGAGGAGAAGCAAAGAAACACAGGTTGCTGAGGCCATGACACCGAGGGATTAGCCTGATACACTACAGGGGTGAACAAAGCCGGGACAGACTCTGGTTATGCATAGTATATGTTAGGTTTTATTCATTCAAGCTCAGGAAGAGCGAGGCAGGAGTGGGGGGGAGTGACCTGCTTCAAAAATCCGCATGGGCCACGCACTAGGGGGGAGGAGGGTGGATCTCCTGGGCCCTAGTGAAGTCCTTTGGGACTGGACGCGGTGGGTGAGTGAACTTCATCCCACGTTTCCTCCGGGCGGTTGGAGAGGAGTCCAGCTTCCCAAAGGCGGTGATCTCGTCAAGGAGGCGACGTCGCCGAGACGACGAGAATTCTACTGTCTTTTGTCTTGTCTAGTGTTTGTTGTGTCCCCCCAGGTATACCCTCTTGTGTGCTCCCCCTTGTGTATTGCTGTAGGTGGTGAAGTGAGGTATTGCAGTTCGAGAAGAAGAGGAGGTCGGGATTGTGGTCCAGGTGCATCAATCAAGAACAGATATCGGCAGCAAAGTCATCTCATACTTTTAAATGAGTAAGGAACTCAGGCTAGTATCACATAACATTAAGGGGTTTAACAGCCCGGTTAAACGCAGAATCGCCTTCCGAGATTATAAGCGTAAAGGGGCAGAAATTCTGTTTCTGCAAGAAACACACTTCTCTCAAGACAACTACCCCAAATTCCTGGATAAGGACTACCCGACACACTTTTTGTCTTCCGCGAAAGTCAAAAAAAAAGGGGTGGCCATACTAATTCATAAAAGAATACCGTTCGTACCCGATAGGACTTTCAAAGATAAAGAGGGCAGATTCCTCATAGTAAGAGGTGCAATCCAAGGGTTCCCAATTACTCTAGCAACAATATATGCCCCTAATGAGACGGCCCCCGTTTTTTTCTCTACCTTCTTTGGGAAACTCAACAAAGTGGCCAGAGGTAATATCATTGTCGCTGGAGACTTGAACAGGGCACTACGGGAGGACCTTGACAGATGTTCATCCACTAATATTACACACAGATCTGACATACTAACAATTAAAAAAGGGTTACGTGACTGCCAACTACTCGACATCTGGAGGGAACAACACCAGAGACTGAGAGAATACACCTTCTACTCACACCCACATGACACATATAGCAGGATAGATTACTTCCTTGTATCCAACAGAATGGTCCCTGGGGTCTCTCGCACCGAGATCCATGATATTTCATGGTCAGACCATGCATCTATAGAGCTGCGGTGCACACTAATCCCACTAGACAGACCTAGAGCGAACTGGAAACTAAACGAAATCTTGCTGAAAATCCCAGCCCTACAGGTGGAAATTGGGGAAAAGCTCACACAATACTTCGAGGAGAATGAGGGGAGTGTGGCTACGCACTCCAGACTGTGGGAGGCCCATAAGGCTACCCTCAGGGGGGTCATTATGAATCTGGCCGCTAAACGGAAAAGAGAACGGGAGGGAAAAATTTTGAAGCTAGAGGAACAGCTAGCAGAGCTTTCCTCCCTCCACAAAAAAATAAGAATGCCCACACGTTAACTCAAATACTAGCCACTAAAACTAGTCTTAACCTCCTCCTCTCCGCCCAGGCCGAGAAGGAATTGACCTGGTCCAAGCGGAAATTTTATGAAAAAGCTAACAAGCCTGACACACTACTTGCCAATAAGCTAAAAAAACAAGCTTCCAAACTATCACATTCACGCAATTCGAAACCAAGATGGGGACCTTACCTCCATCCCAGCGAACATAGCAGGGGAATTCAAAAAGTATTACGAAATATTATACAATGGAGATAAGGTAACCCATAATCCGAAAACAAAGGAGGATTTACGGACCTTCTTAATAGAGGCACATTTACCCATTTTGAAGAGATGCGAAAGGGAGGCACTCCAGTCGGACTTCACGATGGAGGAACTCTCTGGGGTCATCAAAGCACTAAAACCGGCTAAAGCCCCAGGGCCAGATGGCTTTTTGAACTTATATTACAATAAATATTTAAAAATTCTAGCCCCCCACATGTTAAAGTTATTCAATGAAATCTTAGCAGGGGCCTCATTCCCAGCACAAATGCTCCAAGCCTCAATATCGGTGATCCATAAACCCGGAAAGGACCCGGCAGACTGTAAGAGCTACCGGCCCATTTCACTGATTAACTTGGACCTCAAAATATACTCTAAACTTATAGCCAACAGGGTGGGTAGTGTTCTTCCCGGGTTAATTCACACGGATCAAGTAGGGTTTATCGGAGGTAGACAAGCGGCAGATAACACCAGGAGAATTATTGACCTAATTGATCTGGCCCAAAAAGAAAAAATTCACTCCATGGTGTTAAGTCTGGACGCTGAAAAAGCCTTCGATAGAATAGATTGGCCCTACCTATCGGAAACACTGAGAGCATTTGGCTTTGAGGGACGCCTCCTGCAGGCCATCCTGGCGTTGTATAAAAACCCAACAGCAAGAGTGAGATATCAAGGTTTCCCCTCAGAACAGTTTGAAATCAAAAGCGGAACACGTCAAGGATGCCCGCTGTCGCCACTACTGTTCGCCTTATGTATAGAGCCTTTGGCGGCACACATCAGAAATAACCCAGATATCTCTGGTATCCCTGTGGGAGACCAAATGCACAAAGCCGCTCTATATGCGGACGATGTCATTCTCACAATAGCCAAATCTCTCACATCTCTCCCAAATGTATTCAACATACTGGGCAAATTTAACCAAATTTCGGGATTTAAGATCAATCAGTCTAAATCAGAAGCCCTCAATATTAATCTACCAAAAGAAGTTGAAAAACTGATTGACCTCAATTTTCAGTTCAAATGGCAACCCTCCGCTATCAAATATTTAGGGGTTTATCTCACAAGGGAGTACAAAACTTTATATAAAGCAAATTTCCCCAAGATCATAAAGACGCTGGGGGAGGATCTCCGAACCTGGATGAAGGGGAGCATCTCATGGATTGGGAGGATACATAGCGTGAAAATGAATCTCCTCCCAAAGATGCTATATCTTTTCCAGAGTCTCCCTATCCCTTTGGTGCAGGCGGACATCCTCTCCCTCCAGTCAAAAATTATAAAATTTATTTGGAACGGGAAAAACCCAAGAATTGCTAAAGGAATATTAAAACGTCCCATTCATCCTGCGGAGGGTGAGCGGTGCCTTGCTTGCAGGCCTACTATAAAGCAGCCCAATTAGGGCAGATTTTCCAATGGCACACAGACCCAAGCCTACGGAGATGGGTTGAGTTGGAGAAGAGATGCTGTGCACCAATTGAAATCCGAAATTTAATCTGGCTACCCAGAGAAGGGGTACGCAAGATGAACAATCCGCTGCAGACCATGGTCAATTCATTATAAGTTTGGGAGGCCACGAAATTCAAATGTAATTTGACTACCAAAACATCATTAATGACACCAATAGTGGGCAACCCAGACTTCGCTCCGGACCTGAATAGCAAAAATTTCTTGATATGGACTCAGAAGGGCTTCTCCCGTCTAAAAGATCTGGAGGGCATAACGACCATACAAACATTTGACCAAATTAAATCCTCTAAGAATATCCCAAACAAATTTTTTAGGTACCTTCAGATCAGAGATTTCTACAATAAAACGCCAATTCGACCGGCGCGAACAAATTTTGAGCAGCTGTGTTCCAGAGATACGGACACAAGGGGACTCACATCTAGAATGTACAGGGAAGTGATCTGCCAGAAGTCGCCCATTGACAATAGACTGAGTTACATGAGACACTGGGAATCAGACCTAGGAGAGACTTTAGAGGACGACGAATGGGACAGAATTATACAGGCGGCGGCGAAAAGCTCAATCTGCACCACATTAAAGGAGAACGCATATAAAGTCCTTATGAGGTGGTATTACACTCCGACGCGCTTAGCGAAATTTGTAAAAGGCTACTCCCCTCTCTGCCCTAAACAGTGTGGGGAAGCAGCTGACCTCCGACATATGTTGTGGTCTTGCACTAAGGGGGCCCCTATTTGGGAACAAATCAGAGATTGGATTCAGCGGATTCTCGATTTGGAGATCCCCCTGGACCCGTGGCTGTTCCTATTGGGCATGCGGATCCAGGGTCTGTCAAATGCGTCGCATAAATTAATCGCGCATTTTGCTACAGCCACAAGATGTGAGATCGCAGCATTATGGAAACAGCAGGAGATACCAATTATCCCTAAGATCAAAAACAGAATTTGGCATGTCTGCCGGATGGAACAATTAACGAGTTTAGTTAATGACTCCGGCACAAATGTTCTAAAGGTCTGGGATCCATGGTTGACCCAGGTAGACATCCCAGGAGTGGACGCCACCTCAATCTTGCACTAATTAAACTAGGTGCGTTCTCCTTTAAGGGCAGATTAGACAACACGACTCAGCGACGCACAGTTAGCAGACCTTCATGTAGTCATAGAATAGGGAAAAACAAATAAAAGAAAGAAACCTCAGAAGAACCTGTCCCAGTTAAAACCCTTAGCTATTGCCTAAAAGGTTGAACAAGAGATATCTAAAAAACTGCACCAGAGCCTGGCAACCTACCACCTCCCTCCCACCCCTAACCTCTTTCCCTGTCCCCTTGTCAAGTTCGTCTGGTCTTGTTTGTAAAGTGTTAAGTGGATGTGTCTTCGAGGCGTCATTACATGTGTTTAACAAAACTGGAAATGTAATAATGGGCTGTGGAACATTGGCTGTATTTGTACTTTCCAATAAAAATTTAAAGTTGAAAAAAAAAAAAAACATTTTTTTATATTGCATTGAGTAATGGAAACCCAGGACAGTGTTGGTGCTAGCTAGATATAAACACTCCAGACATGTACCAATCTTTAAACCCTTGGGTATTTAATGTTGGTACAGATAAGAAGCATGGCTTACTCCAACCCGTTTACCCTGTGGTCAAAATATTAGTACAGCTCAACCCCGTTATAGCGCAATCTGCTATAGCGCGAATCGCTTTTAATGCTGTCTGAGCGTGGCTCCCGATTTAAAAACATCTCCAAGGTTTTATTTTTATATAATATTCAATGCATTATTGCTAACAGACACACGCTGATACACATATATACACACACCCCTACACCATGCGGGAATTGAACCCATGATCTTTCATATGCTGGTGCAATTCTCTAGCTGCTACACCACAGTATTGGTGTGATGAATCTGACTCTATAAACAAACGTAACATCTACTGCACAGTGCAGTCCATGGGTGATCAGGGTTCAATTCCCGCATGTGTATTATATAAAATGTATTCACTGTTGGGCTGTCATTGATCAGAGAAGGGTCATGTGACCCTCCTGCGCTCAAAAGTCAGTCAAATTGAAAGCTTGGGAGAGCGTATGTAAGCACCTCGGAGCCTGATGAAGTGGAGAGAGCTGCAGATGCCGGGTAAGTCCTCGCAGAACCGTTCTTCCTGATTGCGCCGACCATTTCGCGATCCTGGTTATAACGTGCTCATTATGTGGACCAAGAGCACCGCGTTATAACGGGATTCAGCTGTATTAAGGGTTTCATATTTTTTTTTTTCATTTACAAACCTACTTTACATCCCTATCATTAAAAAAAATATATATATATATATATATACACACACACACACACACACACACACACACACACACACACACACACACACACACACACACACACACAGTTAGGTCCGGAAATAATTGGACACTGACAGAATTTTCATAATTTTGGCTCTGTACGCCACCACAATGGATTTGAAATGAAACAACTGAGATGCAATAGAAGTGTAGACTTTCAGCTTTAATTCAAGGGGTTGAACAAAAATATCGTATGAAACGTTTAGGAATTGCAACCATTTTCATACACAGTCCCCTTATTTCAGGGGCTCAAATGTAATTGGACAAATTAACACAATCATAAATAAAATGTTAATTTTTAATACTTTGTCGAGAATCCTTTGCAGGCAATGACTGAAGTCTGGAACGCATGGACATCACCAAACGCTGGGTTTCCTCCTTTGTGATGCTTTGCCAGGCCTTTACTGCAGCTGTCTTCAGTTGTTGTTTGTTCGTGAGTCTTTCTGCATTAAGTTTTGTCTTCAGCAAGTGAAATGCATGCTCGATCGGGTTGAGATCAGGTGATTGACTCGGCCATTGCAGAATATTTCACTTCTTTGCCTTAAAAACATCCTGGGTTTCTTTCGCAGTATGTTTTGGGTCATTGTCCATCTGTAAAGTGAAGCGCCGTCCAATCAACTTCACTGAATTTGGCTGAATCTGAGCAGACAATATATCCCTATACACTTCAGAATTCATCCGGCTGCTTCTGTCTTCGTTCACATCATCAAAAACCACTAGTGACCCAGTGCCATTGTAAACCATGCATGCCCATGCCATCACTGCCTCCACCGTGTTTTTCAGATGATGTGGTACACAGCAACTCTCTTTTTTAGATGTCCTCATTACACAGACTAATGGGGAGTTACATACTGATCTTTTTAGAAAGGATACATACAGAAATGCCATTTTAAGGGCAGATAACCATCATCCTCCTTCTCTTATTGATGCATTACCTTTTTCACAGAAAGTCCGGGTCTGCAAAATCACGAGCAGGAAGGATAATATTGAACCAGCTATTGGAGAACTACGTAGTAGATTCCTGGCTAGGGGATATCCTCCTGCTGTGTTAGACCGGGCACTGGATAAAGAGGTAAGTGCTACCAAAAATAAGAAGGAGGACAGGCTTGTATTTACCACTACGTACAGTCATAAGCGAAGCAGAGGAAAAGACCTCCCAGCCTGACGCTACAAGCCTGGTAGACAGCGTGTATCACGCGCAGGCTGTATTAACCCCCAGCACATCGGAGACCAACCATGTAGGAATAAGCACTGTAGCTGTGATGAATCCTTGATCACATTGAACGGGAAAACACTGGACACGATGGGCCCTTGGTCCCTCTAAGGATTCATTTTGCTGGGGGTTAATACAGCATGCGCGTGATACACGCTATCTACCAGGATTGTAACATTGGGCTGGGAGGTCTTTTCCTCTGCTTCGCATATTGCTGGTTTGGCCACGGCTGCTCAGCCTGGAATTAAGACTTTCATTATTGACATTATAAGAAGAGGCTTATACCCCGTGAATATGTATGTAATCACTTAATTGGTGATTTGAGAACTGGAGTGCTATTGTTATTTTTTTTTCTAACCATTTATTTATTTATTTTTTGTGGCATCTATTTATTCACATTTTTTCTTTCTGTGGAACATTTTTTTTTATTTCTCTGGAGTGAGTATTCGTGCTATTCCTATCCTGTGTGTTTTTTATTATGGAAGATTATGTAGAAGTGGAGGATGAGGAAGGGGTTACTGATACCTATGCCTTTAACTGTGGAGACACTCACCGTCAGAGGAGGGCAGAGTCAGTTTTTGATGAAGGTGCTAATTTCATCTGTGAAGAGCCTGCTGACTTAATTACCCACTTCCTTACATTGGAAAAACTTATCACAGGACATTAGGTATTGGTGGGACATTACCACTCTTGAGAACTATGCTAGAGTTAAAAGGATTCCGTGAGGCTTACGCTTGAAAAAGGTACCGTCCTTTGGCTTTATTAATAAAGATTTTGAGAATGACTGGAAAGCCATATTAGATCATTGCTCATTTAAGCTAATCAAATTGATCATTAAGTATAAGCTAAATTAAAAAAAAGAAAGTGAGAGCCAATGTGAAAGTCCTACAGGATAAATTGAAAGGTTGCAGAAAAATGGAGAATTTTATTAAATATGACCAAACACTTTTAAGCAACGTGGGTGCTATGGAAAAGTCTCTAATGATTAAGAAACAACAAAAGTTTGATAGGGACAAGATAGACTATGAGAAGCAGCAAGTTTATATATGGCAACGCTACACTACAAACGCACAAAAGCCACAACCAAAATCTGGTTCTAAATATCAGAATAATAAAAAACAAGGTGACTCCAAGAACCCGAATAAATCCATCCTAAAACGCCATGGAAACGCTTCCAGTTTTGAGTCAGATGGTTCTGACTATGAGAGTCGTTCACTAGGCGTTTCCTTTTGTGATGATGATGATAATTGGCGAGTTAGATCTACCTCCCCTGAAACCGACTCTTCACAAAAATCTGTTATGATGCCCTCTCGGAAAGAAGATAAACCTTCATACTCCTTGTTTCAAAAGGAGTCAAAAAACGAAAGAGGACAAGGAGATCATCAAAGAAGAGAAGGGGGGAGGGGGATCCGGGGGATCGAGCAAAAGAAAGAAATATGCATAGGAGAAGTTGTGGATAATGTTATCAACATTTCACATAAGACTCTTACAGATGACCAGATTGCGGTTCTAAATAGAGGTTTAAATTTTGCCCCATACCAAGATTTTAATTTATTCAATACCATCATTGATCTCCAAAAATTAATTCGCAAATTGTCTCTTAAAAAATATTTTAATAGAAAAAAGGGACAACAGAGGTTCCACTATATTCCACTGATAGAGGTCTAGCTGAGAATGTTGATGGTATTGATGTTTCAATGGAGAATTTGGATTTGCATTCATTTCGTGAACAATGTGCTTTATCAGATCTTAGAGATCTTTATGATGAACAAAATCAGGATTTGGAGCCTGAGATCCCTTCCTCATTCAGCTTCTTTGGGCAATTACACTTAGGTCTTAAGAAGAAATCAACCTTTTGCCCTCATATTTTTAACAATCATAATATTAAGACCTTTGAGAAGCTGGTTGAGAGGGATCTCAGGTTATTGGCTAGGGGTATTGTACCCCGGGGGGTTCCCTCTTTAAATAAAACGAATCTGTCAGATATTGACTTCCAGGAGATGATTGCCCTCAGGGAAGATAGGTCTATTACAATCAAAAAGGCTGATAAGGGAGGGGCCATTGTGGTGCCCTCTTCTTCAGATTATCAGGCAGAGGCACTTAGATTACTTGAGGATGTTGAATCTTATACAAAATTGACATGATCCCACATGTGAGTTTTTACACCTTTTGAAAGAGATTCTTGAAGAAGGAAAGGCCCTATTTGTACTTAACACAAAGGAATATGAGTTTCTCTACAATGCCTCACCTATTGTGCCCATCTTCCACCATCTCCCAAAGATCCATAAGTCACTTGTCCGCCCTCCTGGGCGGCCCATTGTGGCCAGTATTGGATCTTTGGGAGATGGGTTATCACGCTACATTGATGGTTTTTTACAGCCACTGGTAAAAAATCTGCCTTCTTTTCTGAGAGATTCTATGGATCTTTTATCCGCTATAAAAAATGTTATGATAGAAAAAATTAAACTAAACATATACTAAGCGCTTAACCTATTAGCCTAACTTAACAATACATGATAATGATGGATAAGTGCTCTAAATGTTGGAATTCCCTTACAAAGATACAACAATAAACTAGTGAATTCTACAGACTAATATAACAAACTGAGAAGACGGCTGCCTAAGGATTGAAAAACCACAAACCTATCCACAAGGTAAGTACAACAATAGCTTAAAAACAAAAATAAAACAAACAATGAAAGAAAACAGAAATAGTCCTTGGCGCACTATCTGGTATATAAACCTGCAGAAAAATGAAGTCCAAAGATCTTGGTAGTGAGGATTGTTGGTCCGGAATCCAATCGTACTCAAAGTCCTCTGAGGTGGTGGAATCAGATTTGTGCGAATGATGCTTTAATGCATGCCAGACCAATATGATTGGGTTCAAAGCAGGATCTTAATGAATGTTGCAGATGTGTTTTGGGGTCAATGTCTTGGAAGGACTGGTGACCACTCCAGATGTGAAGTATTCAGAAATGTTACGTTCTTCCCTCTGAGCAATAATGACCTTCTGTATGTAGACTCTCTAATATGAGGAAAAAGCCTTAATGGACTGGTCATGCACAGCTGCATCTAAAGACTTAGTAAACAATTATTTGGAAGTCTGACTCCTCCTCCCTGTCAGGGAGGGGGAGACAAAGAGCACGAACGAAAGAGAAGTGCCCGATAGAACAGAAAAGTAGCATATTCAATTTAAGCAAAGTGACACTGACAGATCCACAGAAGAGTGTCATCTCAAAGGGGTTATCTTTTGCGCCAGTGAAGAATCACAATAGCTTTGATCTCTTCATGGATGCAAATAGATTCCTCCGCAAACTCACCCTCAAAAGGTTTTTCATGAATAGAGACCAAGCCCCTAGATTAGGACCAACCATTCCACCAGTAGTAGCACAAGAGGTAAATATGGTCCACACGGGTTTGAAACCCAAGTCCTCCTTTTATCCTCACTTTGCAAAGGGCAATCATCTGGAAACATTTTTCCAGATGATCAACACTGATTTTGAGAATCTGACGATTAACAAACAGAAAATAACAGAGAATCTCACAAAACAAGAAAAAACAGCCTTAAAAGAAATCACAGAGAATGAGGAATTAGTGATAAAACAGGCTGATAAAGGGGGAGGAACTGTTCTGATGGACAGGGATAATTACAACAAGGAATCTTTAAGACTACTGGGGGAGGAAGAAACATACACTAAATTAAAGAAAAATCCAATAAATGAATTTACAGATGAGCTGAGGGTCCTGTTGGAGAGGGGGAGGCTCCTGGAGGTGCTAGACGAGGGGGAATATAAGTTTCTATACAGTGACAAGTCAAAGGTACCGGTATTTTACCAACTGCCAAAAATTCACAAAAGTGAAGTCAATCCCCCAGGCAGACCTATAGTCTCGGGGATTGACTCACTAACATCAAACTTGTCACTGTACATAGACATATTCCTCCAGAAATATGTCACTCAACAAAAGGCATACTTAAAGGATACCACAGATCTATTAAATACACTGAGCAAAGTCAGGTGGGAGAAGAATTTCTTAATGGCAACATGCGACGTTGTGTCGCTATATACATCAATAGACCACACAAAAGGATGTAGAGCCATAAAAAGATTTTTATTGAAAGATGCTGACCTAACAGACATACAAGCTGACTTTATTATTGATGGAATCATGTTCATTTTACAGCATAACTTTTTTTGGTACGAGGGAAGTCATTACTTGCAGAAACGAGGAACGGCGATGGGGACCAGGTTCGCCCCTAGCTACGCCAACCTCTTCATGGCATCATGGGAGGAAGATAACATCTGGCCTAATGGAGAGCTTGGGGAGGGCCTGGTCCTCTGGCGTCGGTTCATCGATGACGTGTACCTAATCTGGGGGAATGGAGAAAGTAAGTTACAAGATTTTCTAACAGGCATAGACAATGTAGAACTCAATCTAAAATTTACAAGCGAGTACAGTGACAGGCGAGTGAATTTCTTAGACCTAGAAATATATATAGAAAACGATCAAATAAAAACAAAAACATTCTTTAAGAAAACTGATAAAAATAACTACATCTTACGGACGAGTTGCCATCTCCCGAGGTGGATGGACGGAGTTCCATCAAGCCAGTTCACCCGAATTAAGAGGAACTGTAGTGAGAGGGAAACTTTCTTACAACAATCCAATGAACTAAAGGAAAGATTCATAGAGAAAAAATACAAGGAGGAAAAGATAGATGAGGCTCTACTAAAGATAGATAAATTGGAGAGGGAAGATCTTCTAAAACCTAAATTAAGGGATAAAACGATAAAGAACAAATCAGACTTTGCATTCCTCACTAACTATAATGGGGAAGCCAAGGAAATTAGGAAAATCATAAATAAGCACTGGCCAATACTGAAGAATGACCCAATTTTGGGAAGCGAACTACCTGATCATCCAAATATCATCTTCAGGAAAGCACGAAATTTAAAAAACACACTAGCTCCCAGTGTCCTTAAACAGAAAGCCAAGCCCCAGAACTGGTTACAATCCAATAAAGGTTTTCATGGATGCAAGACATGTAGAGCGTGTCAATTTAAATCGAACAACAAATTGGAGTTTACATCTAACAACACAGGGGAAAGATTCAATATAGAATCCAGTCTAACATGTAGGTCAGACCATGTTGTGTACCTCCTGGAGTGCCCTTGCAAACTACAATATGTAGGGAAGACTGAGAGACCAATAAGAACTAGGATTATCGAACATTTGAGTAGCATCAAGAGATCTCTTTTAACTCACAGTCTCTCCAAACACTTCATGGAGAAGCACCAGGGGGACACGACAGGTCTGACTTACACACCTATAGAATATGTCTCGGGCCACTGGCGGGGGGGTGACCGCAATCTGGAACTCATGAGAAGGGAGACCTTCTGGATTCACAGGTTGCGGACACTCTCACCCAGGGGACTCAACATGGAAATCGAGATTGCACCCTTCTTGTAACCTGTATAAGATGTAAAATTGCTGATGTGTTGAATTAACCGGTTCTTCTGTCTTTTCCTCCTTCTGCTGTTCTCTCTCACAGTGTGCAACTGCCATCCATTATCCTTTATTATAAACCACATAAGAACTAAGATGTAACACACTACCTGTCATCCCTAGGTTAGGTTTATTGTTTAGGATTTTATGCCATTTGTATAAACTAGTATCTATATTTATAGACACCCTCATATATATGTGTATGTATTTTTTAAGTTGGTCTGTGATATGAACATGTTGTTTATATTCCATCATAGTATCGGCGCTATAATAATAAGTAAATGTCCTGCAATTATTTATGCCAATCTTACATTATGGAACCCCTTATAATATTAATATGTATTCCCATACTATAGAGAGTTTATATATATATGACGGAGCTCCCCCACTTTTTACATAATTTTGAAGTACCACATTGTACAACCTGTGGTATGAGATTAATTGTGAATTACTTTTTTTTTTTTTTTTTTTTTATATATATATCAATTGTGATTGTAATGCCCCCATAGTCCTGTCACGGGAAAAATTCTCTCTCCCTAAAAAACATACCCATGCCCTTTAAATTCATCCCTGGTGGGCTATAATATAATATAGATCACATTACAGAAATTAAGTCTGCCTTAAACCTGTCCCACTTGGAAACTATTCTAACCACACTACTATGAGCCTAAATTCTTAGTGCAAAGAAATAAAACATCATTCGAGCACCAATTATCTAATTGGACCACCCATTCCCTCTAAACATAGAAAATTATTAGTTCCCTTTACCCCACAAGGTGTGGTTAATGACAGGTTAAACCATGCCAAACCTCATATATTTAGGATTCCACTCCTGTTGAATAACGAGCTCCCTTATATATATGGATACAAAAATAGTGCAGACCAATTGATTTTACAAGTGTTTTATTGATTAATTAATTAAAAACCAATTATGGAAGGTATATAGAGATAGTTTAGAGGAGGGGGCGGTACACTCCTGAGGAAGCCACACACCTGGCGAAACGCGTAGAGTGGTAGCCGCCCTGAGAGGAGAGAGGAGAGATCTGGGAGCTGACACTCACACAGCCGCGACCGGAAGTGACGCATCGGGACTAAGCGGAAGTGACGCATTGGAGCAAGCAAGGCGGGACCATTGACCGGTGAGAGAGCTGGAGTCCAAGTCCTCTGCAGCACCTGTATACTCCTGTATATACCCAGCAAAGGGAGCCGAATAGCCCACACAAGAGGGGATCTACGAGGGGACTAGACCGGCGAGACAGCGAGCACCAGTGGAGGTGAAAGGTCACAGAGAGCGGTGGTCCACACGCAGTCACACCGGAGGAGGCGGGTGAGCCTGGAGCTAACCATTTTCTCTCCTCAATCACTATCAATGTGATACATGCCTTAACCACTTGTTTTTATTGTAAGTGTTTATTTTTACCCTATAAAGTCGAGTTTTTTATTGTTACTGGTCTGCACTATGGTATCATTTCTTTTACATATACACTGCTGCTGAGCTGAGAGTTGGAGATCCCACTACCTGGTTAAAGAAATCCTCCTAGCAGAGACCATTGTGTGTCAAAACCGCTCGTTTTTGACTTACATCTTGTAAGTAGGCAATACATAGGAGCCAAGACAGAACACAAATTTATACACCTTTTAAAAACTGTCTGCAATTAGATTGTTTTTTCTTTTTGTTCTATTTCCCTTTATGCTCCCCCTGGATTGCAGTTGGACAATTTTATCTTCAGACACGGGGTACTGCTATGGGGACGTCATTTGCCCCCTCTTATGCTAATTTGTTTGTGGGTCTTTGGGAATCCACACACATTTTCGGTGCTGATAATTCTTTTCGTCATCAGATTATTTTCTATAAACGGTATATTGACGATTTGATTATGATTTGGGATGGGGATTTATTATCACTGCATGCCTTTATTCATACACTTAATTCTAATTCTTTAAATCTTAAATTTACTTATGAAGAACACATGAATCACATCAATTATTTAGACATTACTTTATTTATTGACACGACAGGCACTATTCAAACGGACATTTTTAGAAAGCCTCATTCACGTAATACTTTATTGGAAGCAGACAGCAGTCATTCTAAATCATTCATTCGAAGTATACCCAAGGCTGAATTCCTTCGACTAAGACGGCTTTGTTCAAATGACGATTTATTTGAGCATCAAGCAGAGGAATTAAAAACTCGATTTGCTCAAAGAAAATATAATCACACTGATATTGAAGCAGCATATCTGTGTGTCAAATCTACAAACAGGATCGATTTGTTATCGAACTCGTCTGTGAAGTTCAAGAAGAAACATGAATTGGATCGAGTGACGTCTGCTCTATTTGTCACCCAGTTTAGTCGCCAGGCTGAACAGTTTCGTTCTATCATTTATAAACATTGGGGGACCCTCACTCTTGATAAGGACCTACATAGTTCAGTTAACCAGGGTCCAGCCATTACTTTTAGGAAATCCAAATCCTTATCTGACTATCTTTCTCCAAGATTGTTTGACTCTAAGAAGTCTAACAAATCTGTTTAAAATAAAAGGTTTTTTTAAATGTGGAAAATGTTGCGTTTGCTGCTATGCGAAACCAATTAAGTCTATTAAGACTATTTATTCTAAAAAGAACTATAGGATCCCATCCTTTATTAATTGTGACTCACAATTTGTCATATACTTTCTTACCTGTGGCTGTGGCCAAGGGTACGTGGGCTGCACTATACGCCCTGTTAAAAACAGAATCATGGAGCATATACGTTCCATTAAAAGAAAAGATTTCATGTTACCAGTTTCAAAACATTTTACTGACTGTCCTTCAGGAGGTCAATCAAATGTTCATTTTTCTGCTGTAGAACTGGTGCCCATGCCCATGAGAGGGGGTGATAGATTAAAGCTCCTCAACCAGCGGGAGATGTTTTGGATCCATTCTTTGGATACATTATCCCCTGCAGGAATTAATATAGAATGGGATCTAGAAAAGGTGAAGGGAAACACAAAATGGATGTGCCCCCTAAAAGAATTCACTTAAATGCACACCATAACAGTGTAAAAATTAACTTTTAATAAATTTACTTAAAACATATATTACCAAAGTAATGTGTAATGTGAATTAAAAATATATTAAATCAACGCTATCAGGCAACCTTGTCGTCAGTTATAAGTTCATACTATCCCATTTAACCACTTAATAATGGTGGGATATGGAGGACACAGATTGCTAGGAGTCAGGGTGTTAACCCCTCTGGAGCAACGGTGAGACCCAATAATGGAAGTGTATAGATGTACACAAGTGAGTGGCCAATGGGTTAAATGTCCAGCTACCTTGCTAGATCAGCCAGCACTGCGCACTATAATGGAGACTTTAGTGTGTTAAAATAAGAGTGCTAGAGTGATAAAGCTGGCAAATGCAGTGATAATGGTAGTACATACACTGCTTGTCCGGGATGGGAAGGGAGCGAAGATAGCAGGGATACACCATGAAAAATAAAAAATAAATGCATACAATAGTGTAATAAGTTCTTTTCAATCTGGATAAAACATGTATGTCTTGGCTCTATAGCAATGCCTACTTACAGCAGGTCAAAAGGTAAAAAGCATTGATCTACACAGCAGGTAGAAAGGTGTCAGGATCTTCAGGAACAACAGCCCAGGTTTACAGCATAAGAAATCAGCACCTCAGCTCAGACGTCAGTAGATGTGAGTGGATCAGAGACATGCAAAAGACAAAATGTCCTGGGGGTTTGTGTTTACCTGGACACAGGTGGGCGGTGCTTTTGAGGGTGTAAACCATATAAGAGTTTGATTAAGACCAGTGAAACTACTCTTTGATAAAGCGCACCATGCGAGAGGTTTCTCTTTTTAATTAGTTATGTCCCAATAAATAATTTGTTATTTTTTCTATTAGCCTCCAGTTCTCGTTTTTTCATAGTTGTGATCCAAGTCTTTTCCTTCCTGCTTACTACGTACAGTCAAGCTGGTGGTTTTATTAAATCTACCAGTCTTAAACACTGGCATATTCTGCAAAATGATGATATATTATCTGAAAGTTGCTGTGTACCACCAATGGTGGCATTCAAAAGAGGGAGGAATCTGGCGGATAGCCTGATACATGCAGATAATGAGGGTAACTACAGAACTCCTCATTTTCTGGAGGGTGGCAGACCGGGTAACTTTAGATGCATGAGCTGCTCGGTCTGTAACAGTCTGACTACCGGTAGTCAATTCAGTCACCCCCCAAAGCGGGAGAATCATAAAAATTAAAAATAGACGCCCCACAGCGTGTGCTCCGCTGCTACAGAGACTGGAACAGTGAAAGACATTATTGCTTGGCACGGCGAATTGGCTGTACTGCTGTTCAGCTGAACTGGAGACCTCCTAAGTACTACCTTGAGGCTGAGGGCTGTACTAACAGCTAACCGATTGGAAGACCACCCAGGCCCTACCCCCGAGGCTGAGGGATTGAGAAGGAGAGAGCCACGACATCTCTATTGGCGTCCGTTGGTGCTTGGGTAACATTAACCCTGAAATGATTGTTTTTTCTATCTAAATGTACGCTTAATACTCACCTTTATTTTGTGGTTACTAATATAATTTTTAATGCACTATGAGCGTTGTGCGCTGTGTTTTTTTGTATTTCTGTTTGCTATTAGGGGGTATTTGAGCCATCCCTGGTGCCACAGCTGCAGACGTTCCATATACTCTACGTGTTTAAAGGTCACCTCTTTTTGTACATCACTATATCACCTCACTTTTATTGATTGTAGTAGCGCACTATATCTTTTCACATTTTCTCACTCCAGATAGGGAGACTTTCTTATTGAGACGTGAAGCATTCTGGATACATGCTTTAAATACCAGCAACGGTATGGGTCTTAATGAGCAACAGAATTTAAAATGCTTCCTTAATAGAAGGTAATTTTTTGTCTTTCTACAGGCATATTTGATCTTGCACCATCCATGGACTCTGCACTTACCTATTGGGAAAATTATCCTTTTTGTGTGGTTTTTTTCCATTCCCTCCCTCCCCCTTCTCTCCCCCCCCCCCCCTGGCTGTGTGTACCCATTTCTGACTAGGTATACACACTAGTATATTCTAAATACTGATGTACTGCATATTCTTATGTGGCATTTCACGGTAACTTTGCAGGATTATACTGATGTCATCAGCAGTATACAGTCACATGTTTTTAATAGTATATTGCTGTATTAGTTTTGTGCACATATGCTTTATGAATATTTTGGTGTGTGGTTTATTTACACTTTCAGGGTGATTTATAGGAGTGTGTCACTCCTCCCTGCTCTGACACTGATCCCATGGCGACGGATACATCTTTGTCCAGCCCTGTGAGTACAGTCTTGATTGGTGCACACCCCCCCTTCCCCCCGACGGGCGGGTCACGCTGACGTCATCATGGGGGAGTGTTCAGTCTGGGGAGAGGTGTGGCTGTGGCTGCATTCCTCCAAGACAGCTCTATGCTGTATTGCCAGGGATTTAGACCTAGACGTCTGACGTCACTAGGGGGCGCCATATGGTAGCTCTGACATCACTAGGGGGCGCCATATGGTAGCTCTGACGTCACTAGGGGGCGTCAACATCCTGGTTATGTGGCAGAGCGGGGAGAGTATCAGGGGGGTGGTATATATTGTGACTGTTTTCTTGTGTTTGGTAGCCTTCACCTTGAGAAAGGCAGTATTAGACTGCCGAAACGTTGGACTTTATGGCATATTAAACCTCCTTTGAGTAAGACCGTGTGCCTGCTTCTTCTTCTTTGTCCGGCTACAGGAAGGGTCAGGAGACAGGGAGGACAGAGGCAGGAGAAACCCATCTGACTCCGGCCTTGCCTGTCCCTACGAATACAAACACACAACCCCTCACTGAATAACATAGCCCTAATCCCATGTAATAATCCTGGGTGTAAACAAAATAATGGTTTTATGAATATTGTAATGGTTTATTAGGGACCTAGGAGGTGGCTAGTGGGGCTGTTATGTGTATTTTTGTTTATTGTGGGTAGTGGGGGTGGATGAACGGGGTATTGGCCCCAAGGATGGGTGTTTAGGCCTACCGGGTGGGGGGGGGGGGTAGCGGGAGGGGTTAACCCCTTCATTACCTTAGCGGTATTAACCACGAAGTTAAAGAAGAGGTTAAGTCATCCTGCAACCCCCTGGCAAGGCCTAAACACCCACCCAGGGCCAAATACCACCTTCACCCACCCCCGCTACCCACAATAAGCCTGGCACGGGTGTATAACCCCTTCATTGCCTTGGCGGTAATGAAGTTGCCTGTAAATGCATTTTTTATGCATCGGATTCATGCCGGGGGTCTCTGGTGCTGATATTAATGGATATCAGCTCTGGGACACATGCATGTTATTTTCATCGCAGCTTCACCCCACCTTCTTGCCAACTTTTGTGGCGGGACAATTTGGAGAAGAAACAGCAATTTTAAAGTGGCGATCAGCCGCAATAAGCTGATCAGGGCTTATAGAATTGAGCGTGTTTGAAAAACTGGCGATCAGTGCTGAAAAGTGGCTTATCACCGCGCGTCTGCCGATTTTATTTATTTATTTATTTTCCGGCAAAAAAACCCCGGTTATTTTTGCTCTAATCGCCAGCTTCTCTGGGCTTTCTGAATCGCTGTAGGCTTTTTTGGCTATAAACTGGTGATAAGTGGCTTATCGCTGCTTACTGCATGAGGGCCTTAGGGAGGATTTGTTCCTGTAAAGTACACCTAGTTTGGCATAGGATTTGGATGTCAGGGTATCAATGTGCATCCCAAATGTTAAATGGGAGTTGAACTATATGCCCAGATATTTCAAACAAGTAACAGGGGCTAGGATGGTATTAGAGCTGGTTTTTATCTGAAGCTCTGTCATTGGCAGCTTTAGCAATTTAGCTCTGGTCCCAAATACCATTGTTACAGTCTTGTCAGTGTTTAAAATCAGTTTGTTTTGGGAAATCCAGTTTCAAGTCTCAAAAAATCAGATTGAAGTATGTGTTCAAGGTCAGAGAGGCGAGGGCTGCGTGCATATAGGATCAGATCCAAGGCCTCTCACAATAACCTGTTAGGAATATTATTTTCTCATCTATCCGACATAAGTATAAAATATACTCTACCAAGACCCCTAATACAGAGTTACCCACCTTATACGGGAGCAGCTGCCAGACGAGTACAGTAAATGTATCTTATTTCTTTTACCACTGGAGGGCAGCGTGGAGTTGCAAGGAGTGGCGCCCGTAAGGACGACGTGCCAGTTAGGCGGAAGGAGACGCGCGCACACACTTTTATGTGAAACGGATATTTTTGGGGAGGGATTTAGTAGTCTGAGTGAGAAAATTGATATTTTGTCACAATGGAAAAATGGAAAAATTAACCATTTAAATATGCACAGATTTTATCCCACGTTTGGAAATTAGGGATGTTGCCTAAAAGTCTGAGAATGCATTAAGTGCCACCCACGGGCTTTAATGAAGCAGCATTTGTGGGATAAAGGGAACAGCATCCTGTATAAAGGTATTTTGGGCTCGATATAAATAATTGAAGCCAAAAACTAATATTAAGTAAATTGAGAATGGAAAAATATTCAGCACAAACGTACAGAATGTGATATTCTGAGAGATCTTACAGATGTTATCAAATCCCACAATGAATATATAGAAAATGTCTGTATAGAACGAGTCAAACAAGAATATGCCAATAAAACGTTTAATTGGGAGATACAGGGGCCACAATTCAGGTCAGTTAGCTGGAAGAAGGGAAGCCGGTCAGCCAGAAGAGCAGGTCCTCCGGTCAGCCAGAAGAGCAGGTCAGCCGGTCAGCTCTGAGATCAGCATTACTTATATCCCCTAAACGTTGTCCCCTGCATGTAATGCGCAGAACAGCCTGCACTGCATATACTGTACATGAGATACTTAACCCTTTCTTTTCGCTCGACTCTAATCTGAATGATTTGCTAATTGGTTTGTAATTAGAGAGATATTTGTAGCAGAATCCCATGTATGTTCTTTTTACCTTTTTAGATACCGTTTTGTGTAATAAAAGATATGAGATCAGAGGGGCTTCCTGTTTGCACTCGTGTTTTGGCAGAAGTGTATATGTGACCCTATAAATCTCCCTCACACCCGGCTTGGCAGCGTGACACTAGTGCAATGACCTGGGGAAGAATCACTGAGCTGTTAGCAATAGATACAACGGATAGAAAAGACACTACACATAGGTTGGATTAAAGAGAGTATTTTATTGAAATAATGAATCTCTTTGCTGGTAGGGGCCTGCAGCACATTGCAGAGCAATATAGTAACACGCAGAGCAATGCACTGCAGGCCCCTCCGGCAGCAAAGGAGTGAAGACCAATGCAGGGTGTATAAAGATCTCACTGATAATTCATGCACAAAGGGCAATTTGTTGCTGTGATCCAGAGGAAGGCGAAACATAACCCCTGCTGTGCAATGGGGGAAAAAAATTCCTTCCTGACCCCATTAAATGGCGATCGGAGGGTCCCTGGATCACTGCGCAGTGAGATCAGATGGAGCAGCACAGATCAGCGTTGTTATACACAGGGGCACACTCAGTATATAGAGATGTGGGTGATGGGGCCCTTGTGCCCCTGTGTATAACTCACCTGATCCCCCATCCCCCTGCATATCTATCCCATTCACCCCTTTTCCTCCCGCATACCTCGCAGGGCCGGCCGGCCATTAGGCGGTCGCCTAGCGCGCAAAGGTCCTAGGGGCGCATTAATAATCATTATTATTTTTTTTCTTATTATTTCTAATTTATTTATCTTTTTTTTAAAATTATTATTCTTTTTTTTTATCCAGTATTTTGGCGCCCTTTTGTTTTTATTTTGCGTCGCGCTGGGGTGCGGTCGCACCCCCTGCAGTCCCGATAGCTACGCCACTGTTTATTTTATTATTTTATTGTATTGTATTGTATTGTATGTCTTTATTTATATAGCGCCATTAATGTACATAGCGCTTCACAGCAGTAATACATGTGGTAATCCAATAAATAACAGATAATATAAATAACAGATCATGGGAATAAGTGCTTTAGACATTAAGGAAGAGGAGTCCCTGCTCCGAGGAGCTTACAGTCTAATTGGTAGGTAGGGAGAACGTACAGAGACAGTAGGAGGGAGTTCTGGTAAGCGCATCTGCAGGGGGCCAAGCTTTATGTGCCATGTGTTCAGAATAGCCACAGTCCTATTCATATGCTTCTTTAAGCAAGTGTGTCTTAAGGTGGGTCTTAAAGGTGGATAGAGAGGGTGCTAGTCGGGTACTGAGGGGAAGGGCATTCCAGAGGTGAGGGGCAGTCAATGAAAAAGGTTTAAGGCGGGAGAGGGCTTTAGATACAAAGGGGGTAGAAAGAAGACATCCTTGAGAAGAACGCAAGAGTCTGGATGGTGCATAACGAGAAATTAGGGCTGAGATGTAAGGAGGGGCAGAAGAGTGTAAAGCTTTAAAAGTGAGGAGAAGAATGGAGTGTGAGATGCGGGATTTGATCGGAAGCCAGGAGAGGGATTTCATGAGGGGAGATGCTGAGACAGATCTAGGAAAGAGTAGAGTGATTCTGGCAGCAGCGTTAAGGATAGATTGTAGGGGAGACAGGTGAGAGGCAGGAAGGCCGGACAGCAGGAGGTTACAGTAATCAAGACGGGAGAGAATGAGGGCCTGAGTCAGAGTTTTAGCAGTCGAGCAACAGAGGAAAGGGCGTATCTTTGTTATATTGCGGAGGAAAAAGCGACAGGTTTTAGAAATGTTTTGAATGTGAGGGGCAAATGTGAGAGAGGAGTCGAGTGTGACCCCAAGGCAGCGTGCTTGGGCTACTGGGTTTTATTTATCTTGTTATTTTTTATACAACTGGGGCACAAATTTTAAGTTTCGCCTCGGGCGCATGAAACCCGTGCTCCGGCCCTGCTCCTTGTTCTCTCTCACCCTCTCACGCCCAATATCCCTATCTCCCTCTAGTACCTGCCCCTCCCGCAGCCTTCCTGATCTTATCTGCCTCTCCTGCGGTCAAACCAACTTCTCAGGGCCCCTAGAATACCCCTGTATCTACGCCCTGGCTCCTCTGCTACCTGCTCCCGGCTTCTTCTCCGCCTAAAAAAGGTGAAGCAGCAGATCTGTCCGCACCTCTCGTATTCTCCTACCTGCTCCTGGGGTCTTCTCCTCCGCCTAAAAAAGGTGAAGCAGCAGATCCGGCCACACCTGTCGTATGCTCCTTGGTCATCGTACACCACGTCTGCCTCCTCGGCCGCCTTGTAGCCCACCTCATTGTTCCACTTGACGCCCGCTTTTTCGTATGCCTCGTCGTCCGCCTCGTAGCCCGCCTCGTCGTCTGGTGGCACAAAGGGCACCACCTTCGTGCGTGTCCTGACCTGCAGGAGACATGAAGTGTTTGTAACCAGGGACAGTGATACTCTGTATCGCAAGAGCTCCTGTGCCACTTATACCCCCTCCGCAATACCACGTTATACCGCCCTCCACAGGGCAAATACCCGTTATACCCACCTCCCCAGGCCCAGTACCCAGTTATACAACCCTCCCAAGGCCCAGTACCCTGTTATACACCCCTCCCAAGGCCCAGTACCCTGTTATACGCCCCTCCCCAGGCCCAGTACCCTGTTATACACCCCTCCCCAGGCCCAGTACCCTGTTATACACCCCTCCCAAGGCCCAGTACCCTGTTATACACCCCTCCCCAGGCCCAGTACCTGTTATACCCACCTCACCAGGCCCAGTACCCGTTATACCCACCTCACCAGGCCCAGTACCCATTATATACCCACCTCACCAGGCCCAGTACCCATTATATACCCCTCCCCAGAAGGTCATGTTTCTATTTATCAAAAATACATTGAGTTACCTCTGGTTTTCAGGCATGTCCTAGGGGAGTTATCACAGAGACACAGAAACGTCGCTGAGTTTGGTGAGTAACTCCCTTAACCTCTCAGCAGTTGAATTCCCCATTAGGCGCTTAACACGTTAAAAACAAGCGTTGCTATTTCTCTGCATGAAGTTGCAGGTAATTGGAAGAGTTACACAGTGACGACTATTTCATCACTCACCTTCTTCTCCCGAAACGGTCTTTTCTGTCTTATTTCCGGCTTCACATCGGATATCCATATCCATTCTTGGCCTCTGATCTGTATGCAAGACAATGCTTTAAGACAGGGTTGCGCAACCTTTTTCCCTGCTCCCCCCTCCCCCCTCCCCACCTTGTCTCCGACGTTCTGATGTAACGACGTCATGTGATATCACGTTGCTATGGCAATGCCACATCATGTGACGCCACGTTGCTGTCGCCAGAAGCCGCCGGAGACAAGGAAAGGGAACTTACAGAGGACTTGCGCGCGATTTCCGGCATTTAATTTAAATGCTGTGGGGAAGAGCGAGGGGCCACTGTAAGCGCCGAGCCCCTCCTCCCAAGAAAATGTCGCGCCCCTCGATTTGCACACCCCTGCTTTAAGAGATATTCTGGGATCCTCCAACTCCTCCATCGGACCCTTCCTCATACTCATATTGACTGACCTTGCAGTGCTCTGCCCTGACTTGCACTGACCTGCTATGATGCCTCTCAAAATACCATGCTAACTCATTCTGAACATACATGTGTCCTTTCTACATGTTACTCAGCTTGTATGGGCCACAGACAGCTTTCCCGGGGTCCAGGACTAGTTTCCACCGGGGACCCTCACCCATGGGTCGGCGACCTTGCGAGAACCCACCCCCCCCCCAACCTGTTTTCTCTTGCACTGCCATAGACTACAACATTTCGGCCTGCTGGTCTTTTTCAGGTAAAGTGGCTAAACCCACTAAATCCAGCAAAGAAAGGCCAGCAGCCAAAACATTGTAGTCTGTGGCACAATAAATTATCTTTTTTTATTCAAATCTGTGTGCCCTTTTCCATCAATCTTATTGTATACATTGGACGAAATGCCGGTCTTCCCTGAGACTAAGGGGCACTGGTAAAAGTATCACTAATTGTTTTTTTTGGTATGCAGCAAATCCCCATCATTTTTGCGTTCTCTTGCTCTGCCCCAATCTGACACACCACCTTGCTCTCTCACCCCCCTCTTACACTCCCCCATCACCCTTTCCTTCCCCAAAGGTTGTCCTTTAATCAGATCTTACCCAAATTGTCTCCATCTCCCTTGGAAATGTTCTGTCTTTAAGCTGTGTGGCTCCTCTTGATCCGAACTTTCTTAGCTGACCCCTTTAGGTTTCGGCTCCGAGGGTCTAAAAAATAAGCGACTCCGAAAAGATGTGAAATATGCACAAGGGTCCTAAAATATTTATCTAATGGGGCTCTGAGGGGGAGACTTAAATACTAGTTAATATAATCTATTTAACTAACAAATATGATCTATTAAACTAAGAAATATAATGTATCAAACTAAATAAATATCTATTAAACTAATAAATAGAATCTATTGTACTAAGAAATATAATCTATTCAACTAAATAAATATAATCTATTTAAAAACAATACAATAAAAAGCTGGAGAAATGATACGTCAACCAAGCCACAGATTTGATGCCAATGAGCGTTGAACTCCTTGCAGATCCACCGTCAGCTGGTTGTGGCAGAAAGTGGTGACATGCAGTAGAACAGAGTGGTTGAGCTGTAACCACGGCAGTCAGGTCAGAAATCAACACAATATTTTTTGAAATTTAGAATGAGAATGTTCAATATGTCACATTCTGGGCTCAGACCCTGAGCCCTGTCACATGTTAGCAGCTTGTGATAATAGAAGATATCCATATACTGGGATGTGATAAGAGACATGAAGGTCATTTTATACTGGGTCCCATAACCTGCTTTATATGAAGTATCATTTTACACTAATTAGTAGAGATGCTACATTTTGAAAAATAGCGCTTTTGGCGACATTGTTCATTTTCTCTACAAATGATAAATGAAAAAGTTGGATAAAACGTTATATGTGTGTGTGCGCGTGCAATATATATATATATATATACACATATACATACATACACATATAGTATGTTTATATATA
>NW_027457253.1:0-110000 GCF_040206685.1 Ascaphus truei | reverse complement strand
GACTGTCTCTTGTTCCGCGTGTGATGCTGTGCGATGCAGGTTCATTCTCTTGTTTAGCCCCTGCCCCGTCTCACCTATGTAGTAGCAGCCCCCTGGACATTTCATGCACATGATGAGGAACACGACATTGCTGGAGGAACAGGTGAACCTTCCTCTGATTTTGTATTCCCGATTCCTGTGTGGTATTTGTATTGTGTCCGCTGTGTAGAGTATTGCGCAGGTTTTGCATCTTGCGTCCTGGCCTGGCATATATATAATTATATATATATATATTCCACAGAAGCAGCCGGCACTCCAGTTGCATGTAGAAAAAATTGGGTGCTTGTCCCATAAAGCAATAATAAACCACACGATTCCGTTTGAAGCACGAGATCAGGAGACAGCACTCTGGTAAGTTTGATCACAAGTTTTTGTACTGAAAAAGACACATAAACCGACGTGTCACGACAGGTCACTCTGCGCGTATTCTGACAGGCCGAGATGGCGTTTGCAGGGAGCTCGGGCGGTGGTAACATCTCTGCGGTGGCGCGGTCCGGATCCCAATACGTTCGCCGCGGAACCCGCTCTGGGCTTCAGTGTAAATCTCCGTCTCCCCCTGTCAGCCTCAGGCAGCTGTTTAGCTATATTTTTAGCCAATCCAGGATTCCTTTATCCCGTTTTATTGAACACTGTCTTCCTTTTTATTATTTTATATACCGTTAGTCATGTTGTTTATAGATTTAGTTTCATTTAGTTATATTTGATTATTCATGTGGTTTGTGTTCATTGTAACCGAACCCGGATCTGTGACGCATATGTACTGAGGTGGGGTTGGATCCCCTCGGTTATTTCTTGTTTTATTAATAAATAATTTACTATATTTTAATCTCTGGTGCGCATTGTGTGCGTTTTTCTTCTTGTCTGCACAGTGCTTCAGATTCTGCATCTGAAAAAATGCCGGTGGATCGGGATGTGAGGTAGGGAAGTGACGTCCGCGCCGGAACGTTATTGCCACGCCTCCAAATATTCATTGCCACGCCCCCAAATCGCGCCCGCTGCATACCCTGCAAAGCCATTAAAAAGCTCAGGCTTCAGCAAGTGTATTGCAGCGTGTGTGCGCCTTCCCTCCGTCTGAAATACTATAGACCAGGCCTGCACAACTCGTAAAGCGAGAAGGGCCAAAATGCTCCAAGGAAAAAAAATTTGGGCCGCACGGGTAAAATCATCATCATCATCTCTCCTCCAGCACCTCTCATCATCATCCTCATATCTCCCCCAGAACCCCTCACTATCAACCTTTGCGATACTCCCCATCTATCTCTCATACCCCCATCTCTCCCCCTCACCCACACATAATACTCCCTCTCCACAAACACACAATACCCCACTGCACACCACACACATCCCACGCCCCCTGCACCTCACATCCTTCTACCCCCCTGCACCTCACATCACTCTCCCCCCCTGCACCTCACATCACTCTCCCCCCCTGCACCTCACACCACTCTCCCCCCCTGCACCTCCCATCTCTCCCCCCTGCACCTCACATCACTCTTCCCCCCTGCACCTCACATCACTCTTCCCCCCTGCACCTCACATCACTCTTCCCCCCTGCACCTCACATCACTCCCCCCCCTGAACCTCACATCACTCCCCCCCCTGAACCTCACACCACTCTCCCCCCCCTGCACCTCACATATCTCTCCCCCCTTGCAACTCACATCACTCTCCCCCCCTGCAACTCACATCACTCTCCCCCCTGTACCTCCAATCACCCCCTCTGCACCTCCAATCACCCCCCCTACACCTCCAACAACCCTCCCCTGCACCTCCAATAACCCCCCCTGCACATCCAACAACCCTCCCCTGCACCTCCAAAGACCCCCCCTGCACCTCCAATGACCCCCCCTGCACCTCCAATGACCCCCCCTGCACCTCCAATAACCCCCCCTGCACCTCCAATAACCCCCCGCACCTCCAATGACCCCCACACCTCCAATCACCCCCCCTGCACCTCAATCACCCCCCTGCACCTCCAACCACCCCCCCTGAACCTCCAATCACCCCCCCTGAACCTCCAATGATCCCCCCTGCACCTCCAATGATCCCCCCTGCACCTCCAATCACCCCCCCCTGCACCTCCAATCACCCCCCCCCGCTGCACCTCCAATCACCCCCCCTGCACCTCCAATCACCCCCCTCTGCACCTCCAATCACCCCCCCTGCACCTCCAATCACCCCCCCTGCACCTCCAATCACCCCCCCCTGCACCTCCAATCACCCCTGCACCTCACCCCCTACACCTCACCTCCCCTGCACCTCACCTCAATGCACCTCACCTCAATGCACCTCACATCACCCCCGGGACCGCGGGGAATCGCTGCCATTTTTTTTTTTGAAGGTTTTTTTTTTTAAGTTTTTTTTTTTTTTAAATCTCATTGCGGGCCGCACAGAGAGGCCAGGCGGGCCGCACAGAGAGGCCGGGCGGGCCGCACAGAGAGGCCGGGCGGGCCGCACAGAGAGGCCGGGCGGGCCGTACAGAGGGGGCCGCACAGAGAGGCGGGGCGGGCCGCACAGAGAGGCCGGGCGGGCCGCACAGAGAGGCGGGGCGGGCCGCACAGAGAGGCCGGGCGGGCCGCACAGAGAGGCCGGGCGGGCCGCACAGAGAGGCGGGGCGGGCCGCACAGAGAGGCGGGGCGGGCCGCACAGAGAGGCCGGGCGGGCCGTACAGAGGGGGGCCGCACAGAGAGGCGGGGCGGGCCGCACAGAGAGGCGGGGCGGGCCGCACAGAGAGGCGGGGCGGGCCGCACAGAGAGGCGGGGCGGGCCGCACAGAGAGGCGGGGCGGGCCGCACAGAGAGGCGGGGCGGGCCGCACAGAGAGGCGGGGCGGGCCGCACAGAGAGGCGGGGCGGGCCGCACAGAGAGGCGGGGCGGGCCGCACAGAGAGGCCGGGCGGGCCGCACAGAGAGGCCGGGCGGGCCGCACAGAGAGGCCGGGCGGGCCGCACAGAGAGGCCGGGCGGGCCGCACAGAGAGGCGGGGCGGGCCGCACAGAGAGGCGGGGCGGGCCGCACAGAGAGGCGGGGCGGGCCGCACAGAGAGGCCGGGCGGGCCGCACAGAGAGGCGGGGCGGGCCGCACAGAGAGGCCGGGCAGGCCGCACAGAGAGGCCGGGCGGGCCGTACAGAGGGGGCCGCACAGAGAGGCGGGGCGGGCCGCACAGAGAGGCGGGGCGGGCCGCACAGAGAGGCGGGGCGGGCCGCACAGAGAGGCCGGTCGGGCCGTACAGAGAGGCGGGGCGGGCCGCACAGAGAGGCGGGGCGGGCCGCACAGAGAGGCCGGGCAGGCCGCACAGAGAGGCCGGGCGGGCCGTACAGAGGGGGCCGCACAGAGAGGCGGGGCGGGCCGCACAGAGAGGCCGGGCGGGCCGCACAGAGAGGCGGGGCGGGCCGCACAGAGAGGCCGGGCGGGCCGCACAGTGAGGCCGGGCGGGCCGCACAGAGAGGCGGGGCGGGCCGCACAGAGAGGCCGGGCGGGCCGCACAGAGAGGCCGGGCGGGCCGTACAGAGGGGGCCGCACAGAGAGGCGGGGCGGGCCGCACAGAGAGGCGGGGCGGGCCGCACAGAGAGGCGGGGCGGGCCGCACAGAGAGGCGGGGCGGGCCGCACAGAGAGGCGGGGCGGGCCGCACAGAGAGGCGGGGCGGGCCGCACAGAGAGGCGGGGCGGGCCGCACAGAGAGGCGGGGCGGGCCGCACAGAGAGGCGGGGCGGGCCGCACAGAGAGGCCGGGCAGGCCGCACAGAGAGGCCGGGCGGGCCGCACAGAGAGGCCGGGCGGGCCGCACAGAGAGGCCGGGCAGGCCGCACAGAGAGGCCGGGCAGGCCGTACAGAGGGGGCCGCAAAGAGAGGCGGGGCGGGCCGCACAGAGAGGCGGGGCGGGCCGCACAGAGAGGCCGGGGCGGGCCGCACAGAGAGGCGGGGCGGGCCGCACAGAGAGGCCGGGCGGGCCGCACAGAGAGGCGGGGCGGGCCGCACAGAGAGGCCGGGCGGGCCGCACAGAGAGGCCGGGCGGGCCGCACAGAGAGGCCGGGCGGGCCGCACAGAGAGGCCGGGCGGGCCGCACAGAGAGGCGGGGCGGGCCGCACAGAGAGGCCGGGCGGGCCGCACAGAGAGGCCGGGCGGGCCGCACAGAGAGGCGGGGCGGGCCGCACAGAGAGGCGGGGCGGGCCGCACAGAGAGGCGGGGCGGGCCGCACAGAGAGGCGGGGCGGGCCGCACAGAGAGGCGGGCGGGCCGCACAGAGAGGCGGGGCGGGCCGCACAGAGAGGCCGGGCGGGCCGCACAGAGAGGCCGGGCGGGCCGCACAGAGAGGCGGGGCGGGCCGCACAGAGAGGCCGGGCAGGCCGCACAGAGAGGCCGGGCGGGCCGTACAGAGGGGGCCGCACAGAGAGGCGGGGCGGGCCGCACAGAGAGGCGGGGCGGGCCGCACAGAGAGGCGGGGCGGGCCGCACAGAGAGGCGGGGCGGGCCGCACAGAGAGGCGGGGCGGGCCGCACAGAGAGGCGGGGCGGGCCGCACAGAGATGCGGGGCGGGCCGCACAGAGAGGCGGGGCGGGCCGCACAGAGAGGCCGGGCGGGCCGCACAGAGAGGCCGGGCGGGCCGCACAGAGAGGCCGGGCGGGCCGCACAGAGAGGCGGGGCGGGCCGCACAGAGAGGCCGGGCGGGCCGCACAGAGAGGCGGGGCGGGCCGCACAGAGAGGCCGGGCAGGCCGCACAGAGAGGCCGGGCGGGCCGTACAGAGGGGGCCGCACAGAGAGGCGGGGCGGGCCGCACAGAGAGGCGGGGCGGGCCGCACAGAGAGGCGGGGCGGGCCGCACAGAGAGGCGGGGCGGGCCGCACAGAGAGGCCGGGCAGGCCGCACAGAGAGGCCGGGCGGGCCGTACAGAGGGGGCCGCACAGAGAGGCGGGGCGGGCCGCACAGAGAGGCGGGGCGGGCCGCACAGAGAGGCGGGGTGGGCCGCACAGAGAGGCGGGGCGGGCCGCACAGAGAGGCGGGGCGGGCCGCACAGAGAGGCGGGGCGGGCCGCACAGAGAGGCGGGGCGGGCCGCACAGAGAGGCGGGGCGGGCCGCACAGAGAGGCCGGGCGGGCCGCACAGAGAGGCCGGGCGGGCCGCACAGAGAGGCCGGGCGGGCCGCACAGAGAGGCGGGGCGGGCCGCACAGAGAGGCCGGGCGGGCCGCACAGAGAGGCGGGGCGGGCCGCACAGAGAGGCCGGGCAGGCCGCACAGAGAGGCCGGGCGGGCCGTACAGAGGGGGCCGCACAGAGTGGCGGGGCGGGCCGCACAGAGAGGCGGGGCGGGCCGCACAGAGAGGCCGGGCGGGCCGCACAGAGAGGCGGGGCGGGCCGCACAGAGAGGCCGGGCGAGCCGCACAGAGAGGCCGGGCGGGCCGCACAGAGAGGCGGGGCGGGCCGCACAGAGAGGCCGGGCGGGCCGCACAGAGAGGCCGGGCGGGCCGCACAGAGAGGCCGGGCGGCCCGCACAGAGAGGCCGGGCGGGCCGCACAGAGAGGCGGGGCGGGCCGCACAGAGAGGCCGGGCGGGCCGCACAGAGAGGCCGGGCGGGCCGCACAGAGAGGCCGGGCGGGCCGCACAGAGAGGCCGGGCGGGCCGCACAGAGAGGCCGGGCGGGCCGCACAGAGAGGCCGGGCGGGCCGCACAGAGAGGCCGGGCGGGCCGCACAGAGAGGCCGGGCGGGCCGCATGCGGCCCGCGGCCGTTATGTTGTGCAGGCCTGCTATAGACGCAGCCTTATCGACGCTTACTGAATAGGCCACTGTGTCTCTGTCTCTCTCTGTGTCTCTGTGTCTCTCTGTGTCTCTCAAATCAAAATCAGCTTTGTTGGCATGACAAAAGAACATTTCAGTATTGCCAAAGCGTGAGTAATAGGGGGTGTGGGACAATGATTACACGAATACTAGGGGGTACGGTTTAATGGTTATACAGTACATTACTTTTGTCTCTCTCTCATTCTCTGTCTCTCTCTCATTCTCTGTCTCTCTCTCATTCTCTGTCTCTCTCTCATTCTCTGTCTCTCTCTCATTCTCTGTCTCTCTCTCATTCTCTGTCTCTCTCTCATTCTCTGTCTCTCTCTCATTCTCTGTCTCTCTCTCATTCTCTGTCTCTCTCTCTCATTCTCTGTCTCTCTCTCATTCTCTGTCTCTCTCTCATTCTCTGTCTCTCTCTCATTCTCTGTCTCTCTCTCATTCTCTGTCTCTCTCTCATTCTCTGTCTCTCTCTCTCATTCTCTCTCTCTCTCTCTCTCATTCTCTGTCTCTCTCTCTCATCCCTGTATGATAGGTATGTTCCAACTCTATTTTTTGCTCTTCTTTTCCGTTTGAGAGGAGGGAGTCCCTCACCTCTTCAGCCACACACCAGGAACGCTGGATTGCTTACAGACGCTCGGAGAGGCGGATACAGTCGTGGATTGCAGGCACTGATTTATCTGGTAAGTACCGCAAACATGCTTGAACAAGGGCCGTAGACATTTTATTTGATGGTTTAGATTACCATTGTCTGTGGTTGTTAGTTATTGGTATTACAGTTTTTTGATGTTGTTACGAATCAAATACATTTTGAAGTAGTAATCCCCTCCGAACTGGGCATTCCTGGCCAATAATGCCCTGGCTGTAAGAGTTGAAGGGCCCAAGCAAAGCCCCCACCTCTATACACACTAACACTGCAGGGGCATCAGAGTGTCTTATTGTCATGGCAACAGGAGGTGTCACGTGATGTAATTTGTTTAATAAATTATTTTTTAAGGTGTCCCGGTTTTTCATTTTCGAAATCTGGTCACCCTATTCATCAAGCAGAAAAAGTGAAGAAACAATTGTAGTTTTGCTAATGGACGTCATTTTGGCATATCATTAGCTTTGAGGATACCCATTAATATGAAGAAAAGTAACAGCCATTCCCAATGTAGCCCCCCTTCCCTGGGCCAATCGCAGATCGGGCCCCCTCCTCTGTACTAGGGCCTGGCTACGTGTCTGAGTGTGGTGCATACCTGCTGGCAACAGGGGGGCCTGAGTCTCCCGCGATGGTATGGGGGATGATAGGATCAGGTTTCTGGGGTGAATGCCTTCGTCTCATTTAATGGTGCAGCACCTCCATCTCTGAGCCCCAGGAATACGGGTGGAATCCTTCCAGAGAGTCGTCGTCGTCCCCCCCCCCCCGGGGATGAGAGATTCCAGTCTCACACTGTATATCTTTAAAAGCAGCCGCAGCTCTTTATTCACAGCAGCAGAATAGCAGCAACAAGACTGTCAATCAGGTACAGGGTGTCTTCCTCCACACAGGACTGCTCTCCCTCAGGATGGTCTCTGTGTCCCTGCCACCACCCCAGGTCAAGGGCACCCAGGGTGGGGCTAGCTCTTCCCTCGCCCCCTAAACAGGGTGAGAGGAATTGGTCCACCTCCCTAAGTAAGGTTGCATCAGCTCTACTCAGAGGCTGATGGCTCCCCTTCTCCAACGGCCAATTGATATAGGCTCTCTCTGTCACCCTGGGCCAGCCAGGTGACAGACTCAGCAGACTCTAACTCTGGACTGAACTCTTAACTCTGACACACACTTCTACTAAATAGGAAGTGCACTGCTCTTTATGATATTGGCAGGCACTGCCCCTGTGTCTCTGCCTTCCACACAGGGTCAGGTACCAATTTCAGGAATGTCCCGTTATTAGCGTAAACACAACAGAGTTCCATGGATCTAGCATTAAGACTGTAAGCTCTGCAGGCCAGGGATTTCCTTTCCTATTGTCTGATTTTGTTTGTTGCACTTATTGTACTATAATTCCCTGTACTGTATTGCCTCTCTTATAAAGCGCTATATAAATAAAGATTTCCATACATAATATATCTTAATGCATCTTAAGACACCTTAGAGTTCCCTCTATAAGACACTTTATGGTCCACTCAAGTGAATAGTCTGTAAGGAGTCTAAGGCTGCGTCCATAGAAGGACAAGCAGCGCTGAGGCGTGCGGACGCTCCGCGCTGAGCCCCTGCATCCTCAATGAGGATGCCTTGAGAGGGGGCTCATGCGAGCGTCCGCGGGCGTGCTCAGGCTTTGGAGTTTTCAGCCGAGCGCCAAGCTGTTTTTCAGCGCGCTGTCGGCTGAAAACATCCAATCAGCCTTAAGCAGCGTCAACGTCACGGCGCCGTGACATTGACGTCAGTGCATCGCGGGCGATTGGCCCAGCGACGTCACTGCCCCGCCTCCAACCACCTCCCCCCGGCTCCCTTCGCGCACGCTGGCTCCGTGGAATCGGGCTGACTTAAGCAGGCGAGCCTCAGCGTTAGCGCGCATCCGCTCTCCCCACCCCTCTATGGCCCGGGCCTTAGTTACTGTACAGCATTGTAAAGTGCCTTGCTGGCCTAGTACAATTTAGTAAATATCCTAAACAATGTCGTCTTAGGCAAAATGTTGCTGATCTTTGCTCTAAAAATTACTATGAACTAAAGAGAAATAACAATCTCCCTTGTGAGCACATTCACATGTCTCAGACAGGTCTGCAACCCTGCTTTTCACCATTATCCCATACAGCTTCCACTGCAGCCAGGGACTCTGGGAAATGACATGCAAATGAGCACAGTGTCACCTTTTGCTTCAAATCTATTTTAAATGAAATTAGCCTTGTACTTCTGGTGGAGAGAGTAGGGGTTTGGTGCTTTATACGTTACATATTATTAAATGTTAACATCAAACAAATATTGTCATTATGTTTGGTGCTACTTATTTCTTTTTCATTAGGATTTATTTATTCATCTTTCATTATTATTATTTACTAGCTGAGAGACCCGGCGTTGCCCGGGATGTAAATGCGTAATAGGTAGTATTATTTATAACTCGTGGAACAATAGGTGAGTATTTGTTGTAAAGGTTTCGGGGGGGGGGGAGAAAGGGGAGCGGGGGGAGGGAGAAAGGGGAGCGAGGGGGGGAGAAAGGGGAGCGGGGGGGGAGAAAGGGGAGCGGGGGGGGAAGAAAGGGGAGCGGGGGGGGGAGAAAGGGGAGCGGGGGGGGGAGAAAGGGGAGCGGGGGGGAGAAAGGGGAGCGGGGGGGGAGAAAGGGGAGCGGGGGGGGGAGAAAGGGAAACGGGGGGGGGAGAAAGGGGAGCGGGGGGGGAGAAAGGGGAGGGGGGGGGAGAAAGGGGAGCGGGGGGGGGGAGAAAGGGGAGCGGGGGGGAGAAAGGGGAGCGGGGGGGGGGGGGGGGAAGGGGAGTGGGGGGTGGGGAAAGGGGAGTGGGGGGGGTGGAGAGCGGTGGGCATATGTATTGTCATAATTTATGTATGGGCATTTCCCCCCCCCCCCCGTTCCCCGTGACTCCCCCCCCCCGTTCCCTGTGACTCGCGCTCCCCCCCCCGGCGGCCGCTTGGTCCCCCGATGTGCCGTCCTGCTGAGTGAGGCGTGCAGGCGGCTGCAGGAAGCGCCCTGTGTGGGCCTAAGACTCACGCTCCCCCCCCCCCCCCCGGCGCCCGCTCGATGTGGCGTCTGGCTGAGCGGCGGTAGGAAGCGCCCTGTGTGGGCCTGAGGCTGAGGCGGGACGCGCAGTGGGCCTGAGGCTGAGGCGGGACGCGCAGTGGGCCTGAGGCTGAGGCGGGACGCGCAGTGGGCCTGAGGCTGAGGCGGGACGCGCAGTGGGCCTGAGGCTGAGGCGGGACGCACAGTGACTTACCTGAGCGGGTGGTAGCGCCGGGGAGGTAAGGGAGCGGCTGGGGTAGGAGGGCCGCGCTTCCCGTCCGGAGCCAGTGCAGGATGGCGCACGTGAGGGGGGGGGGGAGGGGGGCGGACAGAGGGTGTGTGTGTGTGTATAGAGCTGCTGTGTTGTGTGTGTGTGTGTGTGTGTATAGAGCTGCTGTGTTGTGTGTGTGTGTGTATAGAGCTGCTGTGTTGTGTGTGTGTGTGTGTGTATAGAGCTGCTGTGTTGTGTGTGTGTGTGTGTGTATAGAGCTGCTGTGTTGTGTGTGTGTGTGTGTGTGTGTGTGTGTGTGTGTGTATAGAGCTGCTGTGTTGTGTGTGTGTGTGTATAGAGCTGCTGTGTTGTGTGTGTGTGTGTGTATGTGTAGCTGTGTGTGTGTGTGTGTGTGTGTGTGTGTGTGTGTGTGTGTGTGTGTGTGTATAGAGCTGCTGTGTTGTGTGTGTGTGTGTGTGTATAGAGCTGCTGTGTTGTGTGTGTGTGTGTGTGTGTGTGTATAGAGCTGCTGTGTTGTGTGTGTGTGTGTGTGTGTATAGAGCTGCTGTGTTGTGTGTGTGTGTGTGTGTGTATAGAGCTGCTGTGTTGTGTGTGTGTGTGTGTGTGTGTATAGAGCTGCTGTGTTGTGTGTGTGTGTGTGTGTGTATAGAGCTGCTGTGTTGTGTGTGTGTGTGTGTGTGTATAGAGCTGCTGTGTTGTGTATGTGTGTGTGTGTGTGTATAGAGCTGCTGTGTTGTGTGTGTGTGTATAGAGCTGCTGTGTTGTGTGTGTGTGTGTGTGTGTGTGTGTATAGAGCTGCTGTGTTGTGTGTGTGTGTGTGTGTGTATAGAGCTGCTGTGTTGTGTGTGTGTGTGTGTGTGTGTATAGAGCTGCTGTGTTGTGTGTGTGTGTGTGTGTGTGTGTGTATAGAGCTGCTGTGTTGTGTGTGTGTGTGTGTATAGAGCTGCTGTGTTGTGTGTGTGTGTGTGTATAGAGCTGCTGTGTTGTGTGTGTGTGTGTGTATAGAGCTGCTGTGTTGTGTGTGTGTGTGTGTGTATAGAGCTGCTGTGTTGTGTGTGTGTGTGTGTGTATAGAGCTGCTGTGTTGTGTGTGTGTGTGTGTGTGTATAGAGCTGCTGTGTTGTGTGTGTGTGTGTGTATAGAGCTGCTGTGTTGTGTGTGTGTGTGTGTGTGTGTGTGTGTGTGTGTGTGTGTGTGTGTGTGTGTGTGTGTGTGTGTGTGTGTGTGTGTGTGTGTGTGTGTGTGTGTGTGTGTGTGTGTATAGAGCTGCTGTGTTGTGTGTGTGTGGGCCGTCACTCCGCCTCAGGCCAATGAGAGGTGTGCGGGGGCGGGCGACCCAAGGGACCAATGAGATTTCCCCTAGGGACACCGGACATCCAGGCAGGCAAACATACAGTGCTTTCACTAATATAGTATAAGATTAACTTTATTATATTTGTTGTTGTCATTATTATTATTGTTTACTGTTAGCTGGAGTATGGCTCACCCAAGAACCACTTACCCCTGTATGGGGGTCAGACATAGTGCAGACTTGACCCCTGACATTTATAAAAAGATGTTGGAATATGTGACACTGCTGCTTAATAAACACAAACACAGGCGCGCCATGTATTGTTCTGACATTGGTTTATTACACAGAGACACGTCTTTATAGAGGGTTGTCACACTAACAGCCTGGAAGGGGTTAATGCAGGGTCACCAGCCCAGCCCCCCTCTCCTATGATTGGTTGCTGCTCTCGTACAGGAGCCGCGATTGGTCCCCTGTCAATGTCAGAAAAGGCGCGCCAGTTTTGCTGTCTCCATGGCGACCATGGCGGCCGCCGGAGATCGGCCTGCAGAGCGGCCCGGCTTCCAGGTTACCTCCCCGCCGGTGAAGATGTTAGCGGGGCGGCTGAGGGAATGCGTGCGGCGGCGGCCCGGTTCCTTCTGGCTGGAGAAAGGAGCCGGCGGGCTGGAGGTGGGCCTGGTGTGGATGCAGGGCCGGGTGCTGCACGTACGGCCCGAGCGTGGCGTCACCGTGCGGCTGAGCGACGACACTCACACCTTCACCGTGTGCGGGGCTGACCGGGTGCCCAAGGGCAAGCCCTGCCTGCAGCCAGGTAACCGGGGGGTCCGCACGCCCTGCCTGCAGCCAGGTAACCGGGGGTCCGCAAGCCCTGCCTGCAGCCAGGTAACCAGGGGGGTCCGCAAGCCCTGCCTGCAGCCAGGTAACCGGGGGGTCCGCAAGCCCTGCCTGCAGCCCGGTAACCGAGGGGTCCGCAAGCCCTGCCTGCAGCCCGGTAACCGGGGGGTCCGCAAGCCCTGCCTGCAGCCAGGTAACCGGGGGGTCAGCAAGCCCTGCCTGCAGCCAGGTAACCGGGGGGGGTCAGCAAGCCCTGCCTGCAGCCAGGTAACCGGGGGGGGTCCGCAAGCCCTGCCTGCAGCCAGGTAACCGGGGGTCCGCAAGCCCTGCCTGCAGCCAGGTAACCGGGGGGGTCCGCAAGCCCTGCCTGCAGCCAGGTAACCGGGGGGGGTCAGCAAGCCCTGCCTGCAGCCAGGTAACCGGGGGGGGTCCGCAAGCCCTGCCTGCAGCCAGGTAACCGGGGGTCCGCAAGCCCTGCCTGCAGCCAGGTAACCGGGGGGTCCGCAAGCCCTGCCTGCAGCCAAGTAACCGGGGGGTCCGCAAGCCCTGCCTGCAGCCACGTAACTGGGGGGTCCGCAAGCCCTGCCTGCAGCCAGGTAACCGGGGGGGTCAGCAAGCCCTGCCTGCAGCCACGTAATCGGGGGGTCCGCAAGACCTGCCTGCAGCCAGGTAACCGGGGGGTCCGCAAGCCCTGCCAGCAGCCAGGTAACCGGGGGTCCGCAAGCCCTGCCTTCAGCCACGTATTTGGGGGGTCCGCAAGCCCTGCCTGCAGCCAGGTAACCGGGGGGGTCCGCAAGCCCTGCCAGCAGCCAGGTAACCGGGGGGTCCGCAAGCCCTGCCTGCAGCCAGGTAACCGGGGGGTCCGCAAGCCCTGCCTGCAGCCAGGTAACCGGGGGGTCCGCGCGTGGCTATCACTGTCCTGCCTCACACGGGAGGAGGGCGCCATGATTTCTTCTCCCGCCCCCTAAACAGCAACACCAGCCTCTCACCCTCTCACCCTCTAGCGTCACCTAGATAGAAGCCAGGCAGATCACACTGGTTTTCTATGAATCGCAACTGATTTTAAAGTCCTGTTTATATCAGCAGTCAGGTCTGATATAAAACAGTAGTAATGTTTCCACCGCCAGTGTATGCAGTGCTGTACATAGAATGTTTGCAGGCGCGAGCCGCTACCCCATAGAGCTTACAATCTATGTCTGAAGCACTTATTCCCATGACCTGTTATTTGTAATTTATATGATTGTCACATGTATTACTGCTGGGAAGCGCTATGTACATTTAATGGCGCTATATAAAAAAAGACATTTGTAGCCCTTTTTCTGACACTCTAAGCGACTTCGGGTAACTGCGCGCACCTGCGGCTCCAGGAGATCTGAGCCTCCGCTAGCTGGGAGCCTGGGGTAACACTTATTAGCGCAGCGCCTCCACTTACCCAGGATCACCGTCATGTAAGATTCCCCTGGGCAAGAAACACACCGATACAATGCGTGCAACCAACTTTACTATGTGCAATAATAAACTTATACTCTACTAGCTGAGAGACCCGGCGTTGCCCGGGATGTAAATGCGTAATAGGTAGTATTATTTATAACTCGTGGAACAATAGGTGAGTATTTGTTGTAAAGGTTTCGGGGGGGGGGGGAGAAAGGGGAGCGGGGGGGGGGAGAAAGGGGAGCGGGGGGGGGGGAGAAAGGGGAGCGGGGGGGGGGAGAAAGGGGAGCGGGGGGGGGAGAAAGGGGAGCGGGGGGGGAGAAAGGGGAGCGGGGGGGGGGAGAAAGGGGAGCGGGGGGGGAGAAAGGGGAGCGGGGGGGGAGAAAGGGGAGCGGGGGGGGGAGAAAAGGGAGCGGGGGGGGGAGAAAGGGGAGCGGGGGGGGGAGAAAGGGGAGCGGGGGGGGGGGGAGAAAGGGGAGCGGGGGGGGGGGAGAAAGGGGAGCGGGGGGGGAGAAAGGGGAGCGGGGGGGGAGAAAGGGGAGCGGGGGGGAGAAAGGGGAGCGGGGGGGAGAAAGGGGAGCGGGGGGGGGGAGAAAGGGGATATGTTTGTGTGGGGGGGATTGAGTGTGTGTGTGTGGGGGGGGGTTGAGTGTGTGTGTGGGGGGGGGTGAGTGTGTGTGTGGGGGGGGGGGTTGAGTGTGTGTGTGGGGGGGGGGGTTGAGTGTGTGTGTGGGGGGTGGGTTGAGTGTGTGTGGGGGGGGATTGTGTGTGTGTGGGGGGATTGAGTGTGTGTGTGTGTGTGTGGGGGGGATTGAGTGTGTGTGTGGGGGGGGGATTGAGTGTGTGTGTGTGTGGGGGGGTTGAGTGTGTGGGGGGGGGATTGAGTGTGGGGGCGGGGATTGAGTGTGTGTGTGGGGGGGGATTGAGTGTGTATGTGTGTGGGGGGGATTGAGTGTGATTGGGGGGATTGAGTGTGTGCGTGGGGGGATTGAGTGTGTGTGTGTGGGGGGTGGAATTGAGAGTGTGTGTGTGTGGGGGGGGATTGTGTGTATGGGGGGGGATTGAGTGTATGTTTGTGTGGGGGGGATTGAGTGTGTGTGTGTGGGGGGGATTGAGTGTGTGCGGGGGGGATTGTGTATGGGGGGGATTGAGTGTGTTTGTGTGTGGGGGGGGGTGTGTTTGTGTGTGGGGGGATTGTGTGTGTGTGGGGGGATTGAGTGTGTGTGTGTGTGTGTGTGTGTGTGTGGGGGGATTGTGTGTGGGGATTGTGTGTGTGTGTGTGTGTGGGGGGGGGGAGTGTGTGTGTGTGTGGGGGGGGATTGTGTGTGTGTGTATGTGGTGTGTATGTGGTGATTGATTGAGAGAGAGAGTGTGTGTTGTATTGCAGTGGTGCGCAAAACTGGTGGGGGGCAATAAGGCGCAAGATTTAGGGGGGCGCAGGCGACGTGCGGCGAAATCTGGGTGCGCGGGCCGGCAGACGCTTTGCGCGGGAGGACGAAAAAGCTGTACGCGATGGGCGGCCAATAAGATGTGCACGGGCGGGCAGCCGAAGATGTGTGCGGGTGGCTGAACAAGATAGTGCAGGTGGCGGCCTCGTGATGGTGTGTGCGCACACGCGCAGGGGCTTCGGGGGTACGGGGAGGAGCACGCCCGAGCACGGTGAAGTCAAACGCCCCTCCCGGTGTCTGCCCTGCAATAGCGCTGTGTTCCTGCTCTCCTCCGCTGGCAACCTGCTTCGCTGCGATCCTCTGCGAGGGAAAGGGTCGGCTGCCACTATATCAATCATACTATGAATGTACAGAAATAATAAAAAAAAAGTGAAAACATTGAAAACGGAAAAATAATAAATAATAATAATGTAGGTAGGAGTGTGGATGACAATGGGGATAGCAAGCCAAAGAGCAGGGAGGGGAAGGTAGAAACAAAAGGGGGGGAGAGGGAAGGGAGGTAGCAAAGAGGTGGATGAATGCCCCCCAAAAGTATTGCCTTTGTGCACGTACGCTCTCCCAAGCTCGGCGCTTGGGGAGACAAACAAAATTGACTTTGAAGTGCGCTCAGCAGAAGTCAATGCACACACACACACACACAGCCACACACACACACACACATACAGCCACACACAGACACACACACACACACACACACAAACACACACAAATAGCCCCGATCCACGCTTGCAAAATGATGCAGGACACCCTGCGCTCATGCTTGGAGAGTTGGTGATGTCACCGCTCTCAGCGGCAGCGTGGACGCAGCCTAATTTTGCAAGCGCGAGCTGTTGAAATATGTAAGTATTTATAGACATATTTGGATTTATATTGTATACCGTTTAATAAAGGTTTGTTTTTTTTTTCATGTGATTTTGATTACGTCAGGCAGGGGGGGCCCGAGAAATTTTATGGATGAAAAGGGGGGCTCGGCATAAAAAGTTTGCTCACCCCTGCACTAAGCTGCGCTTTCAGCTCATAGACCTCACATTATAAACGTGTAATTATAGTCTCACCTTAATGTAGTGTAAAAGAAAATGATGTACAGATTTGGTCGCATCTATTAACGCAGGTTAACGGTGGCAGAACGTTAACGCAGCTCTATTTAAACAAATGGCACAGCGCTATATTTCTTAAATGGGTGCAATTTATTGCATTATTTGTGTAATCTTATCAGGTGGTACAGGCATACCCCGCATTCACGTACACAATGGGACCGGAGCATGTATGTAAAGTGAAAATGTACTTAAAGTGAAGCACTCCCTTTTCCCCACTTATCGATGCATGTACTGTACTGCAATCCTCATATACGCGCATAACTGATGTAAATAACACATGTGTAACAGGCTCTATAGTCTCCCCGCTTGCGCACAGCTTCGGTACAGGTAGGGAGCCGGTATTGCTGTTCAGGACGTGCTGACAGGCGCATGCGCGAGCTGCCGTTTGCCTATTGGGTGATATGTCCTTACTCGCGAGTGTCCTTAAACCGGGGTATGCCTGTACACTTGTACAGGAAATCCTAAAGTTGATGTCCCTGGGGCAGCTGAGGGATTTTCACCCATTCAGTCCTGGAGGGTCCTGCACCCCCCTCCTGCATTTCCTAATCATGTGTTCGCTCCTTAGGCCTCGGATATTTTATTTATTTATCAAATGTTTTACCAGGAAGGAAGCAATACTTGAAAATGAGGTAACTCTCAATGTATGTCCTGGGCACAGAGTTATGATGACAGATACATGGTTACAAATCCATAGTTACATTAAGTGAACAGGGTATACATTATATACAAGACATTGCATGCACAGTTAGAGATAATATATATATTATAGGCGCATGTAACCGTTACAGACCAGATTAAAATGTGAGACAGCCTTAGTTTTGAAAGAACTTAGACTGGTGGCATCTGCAAGAGTCTCTGGTAGGTTGTTCCAGTTTTGGGGTGCACGGTAAGGCCGTGATTATACCCGAAGCGGCGGAGCGCAGAACGTTGTGCGCCACCAAAACAAATAAAAGTTTTCCTATGAGCGCACGCTAAGAATGGGTGACCAAGTGCGCAAATTTTCGAACAGATCCAAGAATTTTATTTTCTGGAGAGATGGCCGCGTCATGTGAGCGGTTCAGCCAATGAGCGTGAACCACTCACGTGACATCATGGCCTCGCCTCCCGATGCCTCCTGCCTGCAGTGCAAGTTTCGGGCAGCGCATCGCACGGAGGTAGCGCGCGTGTCCCGCCGCCGGTGGTATAATGAAGGCCTATGAGGAGGAGCGGACGGATACTTTGTTGAACCTTAGGACCATGAGCAGTCTGTTGGAGTCTGATCTCAGATGATAAGTGCTGACGTGGTAGGGGTGAGGAGCTTGTTCAGATAGGTGGGTAGCTTGCCTAGAAAGTATTTGAATACACAGACCCCCACCAACGCGGCTCGAAACGCGTTGGTGGGGGTCTGTATACCCCGTAATGTAGCTGTATTTTTTTGTGGTTTCCATTAAAATAGTCTTTTTTTATGGGCACACGCTCTCCTGGATTTCATTCAACCTTTTTTTACTTTCCTGAGTATTCGTGCCTGCTTTTTCCTTTTGCTTCGTGTCAAGTCATCCAGAAAAAACGGAAGCACGCCCCCTACTGTGAAAGAAGAAACCTGCACAGCCAAAAGGACATTACCAACTCTAACTGTGAGTTATTTTATCACAAGCACATTCTCCATTCTGACATTATATGCTGGGACACTTTATTGTGTGGCCCCTTACTACAGTGCTCGTGGGGGCCCTAGCCCACTAGTCAGATTACAATGGAGCAGTGATTAATACATGATTGTTCTGTGTCCTATGGATTGGCTATCCCTTATCCATTATCCAGGGGCTTTTCATTTCGGGAATCATTATATACATTTATTGAACGTTACAATTTTTGTACTACATATTTTGAGGCTTTTTTTCAGAGCACCACACATTTTTTCCATTTTTCTATGAAAAGTGGAAAGGCAGGGGACACTTTAACTTTCACATGTTATAATGCCTGGCCCCTGGCTTATGGTGCCAGGTAGCTGCCAGGGGCTCACCGTTCCAGTGGTAACCTTTATTGTATAGCCTGGTTACCCCCTTTATCGTATAGCCTGGCACCCCCTTTGGAGGGAAGTATTATCGAAATGGGGGGTCCCAGAGTTGAAATGAATGCGGTTCAGCTTGGGGAGACCCTCTGCTTCAATCCTGTTTTAAATTTTTTTTTTTTATAAAAAGCGTGTGACTTGCTCCTTCAGAATACTGATTTTCATGTTCGGTTAAAGCCTTAACAAGAAAAAAATGGGTGTATATAGCGCTAAAAAATCTTGTGCAGTGACAATAATGTTATAATGTGATAGTGCACACAATAAAATATAAATATATAATAATAAACTTAGGCTGCCAGGTGATACCAACTCCAAGACAGGTTGGAAAAACAAGACAAATAATAAACAATACAGACCGGCGCCAATTAGTCCAAGGTGATACTAATGTCCAGCACTGAAAGAGTCTCAGAATAGTAGATAGCTGCAGTAGTATCTTCACAGCTTGTCTTCAATGATTGGACTCCATATGTATGTGCATGGGAGAAAAAATAGACAAAGAAAACATATCATAGTGCAGTATGCAAACAACCAAACATGCAGGACAAACAGGACAAGACAAACACTACATAAAACAGGCTCACCCCCTGAAGAAGTGCGCATGCGCACGAAACGCGTTGGGCAGATTTGCATTTTGAGTGTGGCAGAGGACTGGTAGTGACTGCGGGAGCCTTGCAGCCAAGTGAAAGGAAATTCGGCGATTGCACCCGCCTCCTAGCAGCGGATTTCCGGATTGAGCTTGACAGACAGCACCAGGAGCTCCACGAGATCCGTCAAGCCGCGTGGTGTGACGTGCTTCTGGTCACGGAGAGAGAGAGATCCCTGGAGGTCTGAGGACTGAAAAAACGGAGCTGCTGCCGGTTACCATCTATCCTTACACCCCTGCTTATGTCCTGTGGCAGTACTGTAAGTAGGATTCCGGTTTTTACCCACCGGATCCCACGTGTGCTACCTCATCATTTTCATTTTAATTGTGTTAATAAATACTTTATTGTAGGATTAGTCAGCCTTGCCTGTTTTATGTAGTGTTTGTCTTGTCCTGTTTGTCCTGCATGTTTGGTTGTTTGCATACTGCACTATGATATGTTTTCTTTGTCTATTTTTTCTCCCATGCACATACATATGGAGTCCAATCATTGAAGACAAGCTGTGAAGATACTACTGCAGCTATCTACTATTCTGAGACTCTTTCAGTGCTGGACATTAGTATCACCTTGGACTAATTGGCGCCGGTCTGTATTGTTTATTATCGGTTAAAGCCTTACTTCACAAATGTAGTAAAGTGCTTTAAAACATTTTTTTGATTTCAACCTTCCCCAGCGATCGCATCTGTCTATCTAAACCTTGTGTCGCCCTGCTCCTTACTTCCCTTCTCCTTTCCCACTCAACCTGTCTTCACCAACCTACTAACACTTCTCTACCTCCTTTGATACCTAACCTACCAAGTCCTACTTCACGTCCCCCTTCACTCCACTTCCAGTCACCACTCCCACTATCTAACTTGCACATTTCTATAGCTTTCTGATTTCCTCACTTCTCCACATTTATTCTTCTTTCTTTCTAGCTCCCTACTTCCTCTCCTCCTTGCTCTCCCCTCTACCACTTCCTTACTACTTGCTGCATCCCTACCCCACTTTAAATTCAAGTCTACTTCCTTACTCCTTCTTATAGTATTGTCTCCTTAAATGTCTCCACTTCGGCTTATTTCCTCTCATCTACTTGCTTTTATCCTCTTACTAACTCCCTCTCTATCACTCACCCTGCCCTTACTCGCTTAATGGTTCTGCCGCTACGGCGCTATACTAATTCCCTTCCTGTATGTCTTTCTATTCTTCCCAGACTCAAAATTCAAAAAGCCCGGTGAGATGACTAATCCAGGCCTGCGCGGGTCATCCGGCGCATTCTGGACGCCTTGATGGGCTTACGGCTGTCCTTGGTCTTGCTGGTGACGTCATCTGGTCGCGCCGGTGGGAGCTGGTTCCGCGCCACCTCCAAGATGGCGCCGCTCCTTCCGGGGCACAGCTGTGATGCGTATCCGGGGGGCGGCCATTTTGGAAGACGTCTCTCACCAGTGCGGAGGTGCGTGCGCCCGCTCCTGTTTCCCGCTCACCGCTCTCTTCCTGCTACTGTGGATTCCCGCCTTCTAGAGCTGCTTCGCCATCTTGTGTCGGGGGCCGCCATCATCAGAAAGGTAGGCCGCAAATTTTCTCACCAGGGATTCAGTTTCAGCGCAGGTTGCTTGATCACTGGACATCTGTAGTTGGGGTGTCGGGGATCACCGCTCTTTCACTCGGGGGTGAGTTTCTTTATTTGGTGACAGCTTCACCGTGGCCGGGGACCAGACCTCAAGTAGGGGGACGAGAACTGGAGGAGAAGCAAAGAAACACAGGTTGCTGAGGCCATGACACCGAGGGATTAGCCTGATACACTACAGGGGTGAACAAAGCCGGGACAGACTCTGGTTATGCATAGTATATGTTAGGTTTTATTAATTCAAGCTCAGGAAGAGCGAGGCAGGAGTGGGGGGGAGTGACCTGCTTCAAAAATCCGCATGGGCCACGCACTAGGGGGGAGGAGGGTGGATCTCCTGGGCCCTAGTGAAGTCCTTTGGGACTGGACGCGGTGGGTGAATGAACTTCATCCCACGTTTCCTCCGGACGGTTGGAGAGGAGTCCAGCTTCCCAAAGGCGGTGATAGAATTCTACTGTCTTTTGTCTTGTCTAGTGTTTGTTGTGTCCCCCCAGGTGTACCCTCTTGTGTGCTCCCCCTTGTGTATTGCTGTAGGTGGTGAAGTGAGGTATTGCAGTTCGAGAAGAAGAGGAGGTCGGGATTGTGGTCCAGGTGCATCAATCAAGAACAGATATCGGCAGCAAAGTCATCTCATACTTTTAAATGAGTAAGGAACTCAGGCTAGTATCACATAACATTAAGGGGTTTAACAGCCCGGTTAAACGCAGAATCGCCTTCCGAGATTATAAGCGTAAAGGGGCAGAAATTCTGTTTCTGCAAGAAACACACTTCTCTCAAGACAACTACCCCAAATTCCTGGATAAGGACTACCCGACACACTTTTTGTCTTCCGCGAAAGTCAAAAAAAAAGGGGTGGCCATACTAATTCATAAAAGAATACCGTTCGTACCCGATAGGACTTTCAAAGATAAAGAGGGCAGATTCCTCATAGTAAGAGGTGCAATCCAAGGGTTCCCAATTACTCTAGCAACAATATATGCCCCTAATGAGACGGCCCCCGTTTTTTTCTCTACCTTCTTTGGGAAACTCAACAAAGTGGCCAGAGGTAATATCATTGTCGCTGGAGACTTGAACAGGGCACTACGGGAGGACCTTGACAGATGTTCATCCACTAATATTACACACAGATCTGACATACTAACAATTAAAAAAGGGTTACGTGACTGCCAACTACTCGACATCTGGAGGGAACAACACCAGAGACTGAGAGAATACACCTTCTACTCACACCCACATGACACATATAGCAGGATAGATTACTTCCTTGTATCCAACAGAATGGTCCCTGGGGTCTCTCGCACCGAGATCCATGATATTTCATGGTCAGACCATGCATCTATAGAGCTGCGGTGCACACTAATCCCACTAGACAGACCTAGAGCGAACTGGAAACTAAACGAAATCTTGCTGAAAATCCCAGCCCTACAGGTGGAAATTGGGGAAAAGCTCACACAATACTTCGAGGAGAATGAGGGGAGTGTGGCTACGCACTCCAGACTGTGGGAGGCCCATAAGGCTACCCTCAGGGGGGTCATTATGAATCTGGCCGCTAAACGGAAAAGAGAACGGGAGGGAAAAATTTTGAAGCTAGAGGAACAGCTAGCAGAGCTTTCCTCCCTCCACAAAAAAATAAGAATGCCCATACGTTAACTCAAATACTAGCCACTAAAACTAGTCTTAACCTCCTCCTCTCCGCCCAGGCCGAGAAGGAATTGACCTGGTCCAAGCGGAAATTTTATGAAAAAGCTAACAAGCCTGACACACTACTTGCCAATAAGCTAAAAAAACAAGCTTCCAAACTATCACATTCACGCAATTCGAAACCAAGATGGGGACCTTACCTCCATCCCAGCGAACATAGCAGAGGAATTCAAAAAGTATTACGAAATATTATACAATGGAGATAAGGTAACCCATAATCCGAAAACAAAGGAGGATTTACGGACCTTCTTAATAGAGGCACATTTACCCATTTTGAAGAGATGCGAAAGGGAGGCACTCCAGTCGGACTTCACGATGGAGGAACTCTCTGGGGTCATCAAAGCACTAAAACCGGCTAAAGCCCCAGGGCCAGATGGCTTTTCGAACTTATATTACAATAAATATTTAAAAATTCTAGCCCCCCACATGTTAAAGTTATTCAATGAAATCTTAGCAGGGGCCTCATTCCCAGCACAAATGCTCCAAGCCTCAATATCGGTGATCCATAAACCCGGAAAGGACCCGGCAGACTGTAAGAGCTACCGGCCCATTTCACTGATTAACTTGGACCTCAAAATATACTCTAAACTTATAGCCAACAGGGTGGGTAGTGTTCTTCCCGGGTTAATTCACACGGATCAAGTAGGGTTTATCGGAGGTAGACAAGCGGCAGATAACACCAGGAGAATTATTGACCTAATTGATCTGGCCCAAAAAGAAAAAATTCACTCCATGGTGTTAAGTCTGGACGCTGAAAAAGCCTTCGATAGAATAGATTGGCCCTACCTATCGGAAACACTGAGAGCATTTGGCTTTGAGGGACGCCTCCTGCAGGCCATCCTGGCGTTGTATAAAAACCCAACAGCAAGAGTGAGATATCAAGGTTTCCCCTCAGAACAGTTTGAAATCAAAAGCGGAACACGTCAAGGATGCCCGCTGTCGCCACTACTGTTCGCCTTATGTATAGAGCCTTTGGCGGCACACATCAGAAATAACCCAGATATCTCTGGTATCCCTGTGGGAGACCAAATGCACAAAGCCGCTCTATATGCGGACGATGTCATTCTCACAATAGCCAAATCTCTCACATCTCTCCCAAATGTATTCAACATACTGGGCAAATTTAACCAAATTTCGGGATTTAAGATCAATCAGTCTAAATCAGAAGCCCTCAATATTAATCTACCAAAAGAAGTTGAAAAACTGATTGACCTCAATTTTCAGTTCAAATGGCAACCCTCCGCTATCAAATATTTAGGGGTTTATCTCACAAGGGAGTACAAAACTTTATATAAAGCAAATTTCCCCAAGATCATAAAGACGCTGGGGGAGGATCTCCGAACCTGGATGAAGGGGAGCATCTCATGGATTGGGAGGATACATAGCGTGAAAATGAATCTCCTCCCAAAGATGCTATATCTTTTCCAGAGTCTCCCTATCCCTTTGGTGCAGGCGGACATCCTCTCCCTCCAGTCAAAAATTATAAAATTTATTTGGAACGGGAAAAACCCAAGAATTGCTAAAGGAATATTAAAACGTCCCATTCATCCTGCGGAGGGTGAGCGGTGCCTTGCTTGCAGGCCTACTATAAAGCAGCCCAATTAGGGCAGATTTTCCAATGGCACACAGACCCAAGCCTACGGAGATGGGTTGAGTTGGAGAAGAGATGCTGTGCACCAATTGAAATCCGAAATTTAATCTGGCTACCCAGAGAAGGGGTACGCAAGATGAACAATCCGCTGCAGACCATGGTCAATTCATTATAAGTTTGGGAGGCCACGAAATTCAAATGTAATTTGACTACCAAAACATCATTAATGACACCAATAGTGGGCAACCCAGACTTCGCTCCGGACCTGAATAGCAAAAATTTCTTGATATGGACTCAGAAGGGCTTCTCCCGTCTAAAAGATCTGGAGGGCATAACGACCATACAAACATTTGACCAAATTAAATCCTCTAAGAATATCCCAAACAAATTTTTTAGGTACCTCCAGATCAGAGATTTCTACAATAAAACGCCAATTCGACCGGCGCGAACAAATTTTGAGCAGCTGTGTTCCAGAGATACGGACACAAGGGGACTCACATCTAGAATGTACAGGGAAGTGATCTGCCAGAAGTCGCCCATTGACAATAGACTGAGTTACATGAGACACTGGGAATCAGACCTAGGAGAGACTTTAGAGGACGACGAATGGGACAGAATTATACAGGCGGCGGCGAAAAGCTCAATCTGCACCACATTAAAGGAGAACGCATATAAAGTCCTTATGAGGTGGTATTACACTCCGACGCGCTTAGCGAAATTTGTAAAAGGCTACTCCCCTCTCTGCCCTAAACAGTGTGGGGAAGCAGCTGACCTCCGACATATGTTGTGGTCTTGCACTAAGGGGGCCCCTATTTGGGAACAAATCAGAGATTGGATTCAGCGGATTCTCGATTTGGAGATCCCCCTGGACCCGTGGCTGTTCCTATTGGGCATGCGGATCCAGGGTCTGTCAAATGCGTCGCATAAATTAATCGCGCATTTTGCTACAGCCACAAGATGTGAGATCGCAGCATTATGGAAACAGCAGGAGATACCAATTATCCCTAAGATCAAAAACAGAATTTGGCATGTCTGCCGGATGGAACAATTAACGAGTTTAGTTAATGACTCCGGCACAAATGTTCTAAAGGTCTGGGATCCATGGTTGACCCAGGTAGACATCCCAGGAGTGGACGCCACCTCAATCTTGCACTAATTAAACTAGGTGCGTTCTCCTTTAAGGGCAGATTAGACAACACGACTCAGCGACGCACAGTTAGCAGACCTTCATGTAGTCATAGAATAGGGAAAAACAAATAAAAGAAAGAAACCTCAGAAGAACCTGTCCCAGTTAAAACCCTTAGCTATTGCCTAAAAGGTTGAACAAGAGATATCTAAAAAACTGCACCAGAGCCTGGCAACCTACCACCTCCCTCCCCCCCCCCTAACCTCTTTCCCTGTCCCCTTGTCAAGTTCGTCTGGTCTTGTTTGTAAAGTGTTAAGTGGATGTGTCTTCGAGGCGTCATTACATGTGTTTAACAAAACTGGAAATGTAATAATGGGCTGTGGAACATTGGCTGTATTTGTACTTTCCAATAAAAATTTAAAGTTGAAAAAAAACAAAAACATTTTTTTATATTGCATTGAGTAATGGAAACCCAGGACAGTGTTGGTGCTAGCTAGATATAAACACTCCAGACATGTACCAATCTTTAAACCCTTGGGTATTTAATGTTGGTACAGATAAGAAGCATGGCTTACTCCAACCCGTTTACCCTGTGGTCAAAATATTAGTACAGCTCAACCCCGTTATAGCGCAATCTGCTATAGCGCGAATCCGCTTTTAATGCTGTCTGAGCGTGGCTCCCGATTTAAAAACATCTCCAAGGTTTTATTTTTATATAATATTCAATGCATTATTGCTAACAGACACACGCTGATACACATATATACACACACCCCTACACCATGCGGGAATTGAACCCATGATCTTTCATATGCTGGTGCAATTCTCTAGCTGCTACACCACAGTATTGGTGTGATGAATCTGACTCTATAAACAAACGTAACATCTACTGCACAGTGCAGTCCATGGGTGATCAGGGTTCAATTCCCGCATGTGTATTATATAAAATGTATTCACTGTTGGGCTGTCATTGATCAGAGAAGGGTCATGTGACCCTCCTGCGCTCAAAAGTCAGTCAAATTGAAAGCTTGGGAGAGCGTATGTAAGCACCTCGGAGCCTGATGAAGTGGAGAGAGCTGCAGATGCCGGGTAAGTCCTCGCAGAACCGTTCTTCCTGATTGCGCCGACCATTTCGCGATCCTGGTTATAACGTGCTCATTATGTGGACCAAGAGCACCGCGTTATAACGGGATTCAGCTGTATTAAGGGTTTCATATTTTTTTTTTTCATTTACAAACCTACTTTACATCCCTATCATTAAAAAATATATATATATATATATATATATATATATATACACACACACACACACACACACACACACACACACACACACACACACACACACACACACACACACACACACACACACACACACACACACACACACACACACACACACACAGTTAGGTCCGGAAATAATTGGACACTGACAGAATTTTCATAATTTTGGCTCTGTACGCCACCACAATGGATTTGAAATGAAACAACTGAGATGCAATAGAAGTGTAGACTTTCAGCTTTAATTCAAGGGGTTGAACAAAAATATCGTATGAAACGTTTATGAATTGCAACCATTTTCATACACAGTCCCCTTATTTCAGGGGCTCAAATGTAATTGGACAAATTAACACAATCATAAATAAAATGTTAATTTTTAATACTTTGTCGAGAATCCTTTGCAGGCAATGACTGAAGTCTGGAACGCATGGACATCACCAAACGCTGGGTTTCCTCCTTTGTGATGCTTTGCCAGGCCTTTACTGCAGCTGTCTTCAGTTGTTGTTTGTTCGTGAGTCTTTCTGCATTAAGTTTTGTCTTCAGCAAGTGAAATGCATGCTCGATCGGGTTGAGATCAGGTGATTGACTCGGCCATTGCAGAATATTTCACTTCTTTGCCTTAAAAACATCCTGGGTTTCTTTCGCAGTATGTTTTGGGTCATTGTCCATCTGTAAAGTGAAGCGCCGTCCAATCAACTTCACTGAATTTGGCTGAATCTGAGCAGACAATATATCCCTATACACTTCAGAATTCATCCGGCTGCTTCTGTCTTCGTTCACATCATCAAAAACCACTAGTGACCCAGTGCCATTGTAAACCATGCATGCCCATGCCATCACTGCCTCCACCGTGTTTTTCAGATGATGTGGTACACAGCAACTCTCTTTTTTAGATGTCCTCATTACACAGACTAATGGGGAGTTACATACTGATCTTTTTAGAAAGGATACATACAGAAATGCCATTTTAAGGGCAGATAACCATCATCCTCCTTCTCTTATTGATGCATTACCTTTTTCACAGAAAGTCCGGGTCTGCAAAATCACGAGCAGGAAGGATAATATTGAACCAGCTATTGGAGAACTACGTAGTAGATTCCTGGCTAGGGGATATCCTCCTGCTGTGTTAGACCGGGCACTGGATAAAGAGGTAAGTGCTACCAAAAATAAGAAGGAGGACAGGCTTGTATTTACCACTACGTACAGTCATAAGCGAAGCAGAGGAAAAGACCTCCCAGCCCGACGCTACAAGCCTGGTAGACAGCGTGTATCACGCGCAGGCTGTATTAACCCCCAGCACATCGGAGACCAACCATGTAGGAATAAGCACTGTAGCTGTGATGAATCCTTGATCACATTGAACGGGAAAACACTGGACACGATGGGCCCTTGGTCCCTCTAAGGATTCATTTTGCTGGGGGTTAATACAGCATGCGCGTGATACACGCTATCTACCAGGATTGTAACATTGGGCTGGGAGGTCTTTTCCTCTGCTTCGCATATTGCTGGTTTGGCCACGGCTGCTCAGCCTGGAATTAAGACTTTCATTATTGACATTATAAGAAGAGGCTTATACCCCGTGAATATGTATGTAATCACTTAATTGGTGATTTGAGAACTGGAGTGCTATCGTTATTTTTTTTTCTAACCATTTATTTATTTATTTTTTGTGGCATCTATTTATTCACATTTTTTCTTTCTGTGGAACATTTTTTTTTATTTCTCTGGAGTGAGTATTCGTGCTATTCCTATCCTGTGTGTTTTTTATTATGGAAGATTATGTAGAAGTGGAGGATGAGGAAGGGGTTACTGATACCTATGCCTTTAACTGTGGAGACACTCACCGTCAGAGGAGGGCAGAGTCAGTTTTTGATGAAGGTGCTAATTTCATCTGTGAAGAGCCTGCTGACTTAATTACCCACTTCCTTACATTGGAAAAACTGTTATCACAGGACATTAGGTATTGGTGGGACATTACCACTCTTGAGAACTATGCTAGAGTTAAAAGGATTCCGTGAGGCTTACGCTTGAAAAAGGTACCGTCCTTTGGCTTTATTAATAAAGATTTTGAGAATGACTGGAAAGCCATATTAGATCATTGCTCATTTAAGCTAATCAAATTGATCATTAAGTATAAGCTAAATTAAAAAAAAGAAAGTGAGAGCCAATGTGAAAGTCCTACAGGATAAATTGAAAGGTTGCAGAAAAATGGAGAATTTTATTAAATATGACCAAACACTTTTAAGCAACGTGGGTGCTATGGAAAAGTCTCTAATGATTAAGAAACAACAAAAGTTTGATAGGGACAAGATAGACTATGAGAAGCAGCAAGTTTATATATGGCAACGCTACACTACAAACGCACAAAAGCCACAACCAAAATCTGGTTCTAAATATCAGAATAATAAAAAACAAGGTGACTCCAAGAACCCGAATAAATCCATCCTAAAACGCCATGGAAACGCTTCCAGTTTTGAGTCAGATGGTTCTGACTATGAGAGTCGTTCACTAGGCGTTTCCTTTTGTGATGATGATGATAATTGGCGAGTTAGATCTACCTCCCCTGAAACCGACTCTTCACAAAAATCTGTTATGATGCCCTCTCGGAAAGAAGATAAACCTTCATACTCCTTGTTTCAAAAGGAGTCAAAAAACGAAAGAGGACAAGGAGATCATCAAAGAAGAGAAGGGGGAGGGGGATCCGGGGGATCGAGCAAAAGAAAGAAATATGCATAGGAGAAGTTGTGGATAATGTTATCAACATTTCACATAAGACTCTTACAGATGACCAGATTGCGGTTCTAAATAGAGGTTTAAATTTTGCCCCATACCAAGATTTTAATTTATTCAATACCATCATTGATCTCCAAAAATTAATTCGCAAATTGTCTCTTAAAAAATATTTTAATAGAAAAAAGGGACAACAGAGGTTCCACTATATTCCACTGATAGAGGTCTAGCTGAGAATGTTGATGGTATTGATGTTTCAATGGAGAATTTGGATTTGCATTCATTTCGTGAACAATGTGCTTTATCAGATCTTAGAGATCTTTATGATGAACAAAATCAGGATTTGGAGCCTGAGATCCCTTCCTCATTCAGCTTCTTTGGGCAATTACACTTAGGTCTTAAGAAGAAATCAACCTTTTGCCCTCATATTTTTAACAATCATAATATTAAGACCTTTGAGAAGCTGGTTGAGAGGGATCTCAGGTTATTGGCTAGGGGTATTGTACCCCGGGGGGTTCCCTCTTTAAATAAAACGAATCTGTCAGATATTGACTTCCAGGAGATGATTGCCCTCAGGGAAGATAGGTCTATTACAATCAAAAAGGCTGATAAGGGAGGGGCCATTGTGGTGCCCTCTTCTTCAGATTATCAGGCAGAGGCACTTAGATTACTTGAGGATGTTGAATCTTATACAAAATTGACATGATCCCACATGTGAGTTTTTACACCTTTTGAAAGAGATTCTTGAAGAAGGAAAGGCCCTATTTGTACTTAACACAAAGGAATATGAGTTTCTCTACAATGCCTCACCTATTGTGCCCATCTTCCACCATCTCCCAAAGATCCATAAGTCACTTGTCCGCCCTCCTGGGCGGCCCATTGTGGCCAGTATTGGATCTTTGGGAGATGGGTTATCACGCTACAGTACATTGATGGTTTTTTACAGCCACTGGTAAAAAATCTGCCTTCTTTTCTGAGAGATTCTATGGATCTTTTATCCGCTATAAAAAATGTTATGATAGAAAAAATTAAACTAAACATATACTAAGCGCTTAACCTATTAGCCTAACTTAACAATACACGATAATGATGGATAAGTGCTCTAAATGTTGGAATTCCCTTACAAAGATACAACAATAAACTAGTGAATTCTACAGACTAATATAACAAACTGAGAAGACGGCTGCCTAAGGATTGAAAAACCACAAACCTATCCACAAGGTAAGTACAACAATAGCTTAAAAACAAAAATAAAACAAACAATGAAAGAAAACAGAAATAGTCCTTGGCGCACTATCTGGTATATAAACCTGCAGAAAAATGAAGTCCAAAGATCTTGGTAGTGAGGATTGTTGGTCCGGAATCCAATCGTACTCAAAGTCCTCTGAGGTGGTGGAATCAGATTTGTGCGAATGATGCTTTAATGCATGCCAGACCAATATGATTGGGTTCAAAGCAGGATCTTAATGAATGTTGCAGATGTGTTTTGGGGTCAATGTCTTGGAAGGACTGGTGACCACTCCAGATGTGAAGTATTCAGAAATGTTACGTTCTTCCCTCTGAGCAATAATGACCTTCTGTATGTAGACTCTCTAATATGAGGAAAAAGCCTTAATGGACTGGTCATGCACAGCTGCATCTAAAGACTTAGTAAACAATTATTTGGAAGTCTGACTCCTCCTCCCTGTCAGACTTCCAAATAATTGTTTACTAAGTCTTTAGATGCAGCTGTGCATGACCAGTCCATTAAGGCTTTTTCCTCATATTAGAGAGTCTACATACAGAAGGTCATTATTGCTCAGAGGGAAGAACGTAACATTTCTGAATACTTCACATCTGGAGTGGTCACCAGTCCTTCCAAGACATTGACCCCAAAACACATCTGCAACATTCATTAAGATCCAGCTTTGAACCCAATCATATTGGTCTGGCATGCATTAAAGCATCATTCGCACAAATCTGATTCCACCACCTCAGAGGACTTTGAGTACGATTGGATTCCGGACCAACAATCCTCACTACCAAGATCTTTGGACTTCATTTTTCTGTCAGGTTTATATACCAGATAGTGCGCCAAGGACTATTTCTGTTTTCTTTCGTTATTTATTTTATTTTTGTTTTTAAGATATAAAAAATGTTAGTTGGAAAAAGACTTTTAGATGGGTGACATTGGACGTGATGTCACTTTACTCAATCATAGATCACGAGCAAGGGATTCGAGCAGTGGAATTTTTTCTTGATGCTTCTACATTGTCCATTTCATTACGTGCCTTTCTTTTGGATTCTATTATGTTTCTGCTCACCCATAATTATTTTTCTTTTGATGCACAATTTTATCTTCAGACACGGGGTACTGCTATGGGGACGTCATTTGCCCCCTCTTATGCTAATTTGTTTGTGGGTCTTTGGGAATCCACACACATTTTCGGTGCTGATAATTCTTTTCGTCATCAGATTATTTTCTATAAACGGTATATTGACGATTTGATTATGATTTGGGATGGGGATTTATTATCACTGCATGCCTTTATTCATACACTTAATACTAATTCTTTAAATCTTAAATTTACTTATGAAGAACACATGAATCACATCAATTATTTAGACATTACTTTATTTATTGACACGACAGGCACTATTCAAACGTACATTTTTAGAAAGCCTCATTCACGTAATACTTTATTGGAAGCAGACAGCAGTCATTCTAAATCATCATTCGAAGTATACCCAAGGCTGAATTCCTTCGACTAAGACGGCTTTGTTCAAATGACGATTTATTTGAGCATCAAGCAGAGGAATTAAAAACTCGATTTGCTCAAAGAAAATATAATCACACTGATATTGAAGCAGCATATCTGTGTGTCAAATCTACAAACAGGATCGATTTGTTATCGAACTCGTCTGTGAAGTTCAAGAAGAAACATGAATTGGATCGAGTGACGTCTGCTCTATTTGTCACCCAGTTTAGTCGCCAGGCTGAACAGATTCGTTCTATCATTTATAAACATTGGGGGACCCTCACTCTTGATAAGGACCTACATAGTTCAGTTAACCAGGGTCCAGCCATTACTTTTAGGAAATCCAAATCCTTATCTGACTATCTTTCTCCAAGATTGTTTGACTCTAAGAAGTCTAACAAATCTGTTTAAAATAAAAGGTTTTTTTAAATGTGAAAAATGTTGCGTTTGCTGCTATGCGAAACCAATTAAGTCTATTAAGACTATTTATTCTAAAAAGAACTATAGGATCCCATCCTTTATTAATTGTGACTCACAATTTGTCATATACTTTCTTACCTGTGGCTGTGGCCAAGGGTACGTGGGCTGCACTATACGCCCTGTTAAAAACAGAATCATGGAGCATATACGTTCCATTAAAAGAAAAGATTTCATGTTACCAGTTTCAAAACATTTTACTGTCTGTCCTTCAGGAGGTCTATCAAATGTTCATTTTTCTGCTGTAGAACTGGTGCCCATGCCCATGAGAGGGGGTGATAGATTAAAGCTCCTCAACCAGCGGGAGATGTTTTGGATCCATTCTTTGGATACATTATCCCCTGCAGGAATTAATACAGAATGGGATCTAGAAAAGGTGAAGGGAAACACAAAATGGATGTGCCCCCTAAAAGAATTCACTTAAATGCACACCATAACAGTGTAAAAATTAACTTTTAATAAATTTACTTAAAACATATATTACCAAAGTAATGTGTAATGTGAATTAAAAATATATTAAATCAACGCTATCAGGCAACCTTGTCGTCAGTTATAAGTTCATACTATCCCATTTAACCACTTAATAATGGTGGGATATGGAGGACACAGATTGCTAGGAGTCAGGGTGTTAACCCCTCTGGAGCAACGGTGAGACCCAATAATGGAAGTGTATAGATGTACACAAGTGAGTGGCCAATGGGTTAAATGTCCAGCTACCTTGCTAGATCAGCCAGCACTGCGCACTATAATGGAGACTTTAGTGTGTTAAAATAAGAGTGCTAGAGTGATAAAGCTGGCAAATGCAGTGATAATGGTAGTACATACACTGCTTGTCCGGGATGGGAAGGGAGCGAAGATAGCAGGGATACACCATGAAAAATAAAAAATAAATGCATACAATAGTGTAATAAGTTCTTTTCAATCTGGATAAAACATGTATGTCTTGGCTCTATAGCAATGCCTACTTACAGCAGGTCAAAAGGTAAAAAGCATTGATCTACACAGCAGGTAGAAAGGTGTCAGGATCTTCAGGAACAACAGCCCAGGTTTACAGCATAAGAAATCAGCACCTCAGCTCAGACGTCAGTAGATGTGAGTGGATCAGAGACATGCAAAAGAAAGGCAGACCATAGTGTCGATCGTGCATAAAATTTATATAAACAAACAACAAATTTTAGGAATTGTACTCACATTGTGTACATAATCATAGTTCACATAAGGCTTTACTTGAGGCAAATGGAGTGCTGGTTCAGTGTGGAGCAGCTCACCGGGGATCTTCTCCTTAGACTCACAACAGACCGGGTGGGAGATGGCGTCTGACGTCACATCCGCTGTTGGGGTGACGGCATCCGGTCTTGGAGGCAAACGGTGGGGGAACTCAGCAACTCTGAAGCCTTCAGTAGAAAGAGCAGCTGCAGCAATGAAAGTGGCTCTACGCGTTTCGTCGTACTAGACAACTTCCTCAGGAGCATTCATTGAGGAGAAGATCCCCGGTGAGCTGCTCCACACTGAACCAGCACTCCATTTGCCTCAAGTAAAGCCTTATGTGAACTATGATTATGTACACAATGTGAGTACAATTCCTAAAATTTGTTGTTTGTTTATATAAATTTTATGCACGATCGACACTATGGTCTGCCTTTCTTTTGCATGTCTCTGATCCACTCACATCTACTGACGTCTGAGCTGAGGTGCTGATTTCTTATGCTGTAAACCTGGGCTGTTGTTCCTGAAGATCCTGACACCTTTCTACCTGCTGTGTAGATCAATGCTTTTTACCTTTTGACCTGCTGTAAGTAGGCATTGCTATAGAGCCAAGACATACATGTTTTATCCAGATTGAAAAGAACTTATTACACTATTGTATGCATTTATTTTTTCTTTTTCATGGTGTATCCCTGCTATCTTCGCTCCCTTCCCATCCCGGACAAGCTACTATTGAAAGGAATCTGTACACATTCCTGGAAGGTTGAGAATTTGATCAGTGATCACCTTGACACATTTTATTTTGAATTTTAATTTTGTGCACTATTTTATCACAGATTGGGTGTGGTTAGCGCCGGTAACAAATCACTTTAAGTTCACTTAGTACATACACTGCAGCATAGACCTGCCAGACACGGCAGTGCTGTGCAAGGAAAGCAGGCACACTCACTATAAAATTAAAGGATTAAATAAATAACTAACTAATGGGATCAACACAGTTAGAGCCAGGAGACTGCTGACACTACATTAAAACAGCTCCAAGTAGGAGACTGACAACATTGCGCGTCCAACGCGCGTTTCCCTCCAGCAAAGGAGCTTCTTCAGGGACAAATTTTAAATCTAAAACATTTTTCATGAACATTTTGTATGAGTATTCTTGCTATGCTTCCGTCTCACGATGATAATAATGATTGTCTGTTTATTAAGTTATTTATTATTGTCATTTTTTTCTGCTTTCTAGTGATCAAATAAGATATATATTTATTAATGAATTCAATTGTCCTACATTTTCTTTTGGCATCTATTCTTCTTTATTATTTATTATTTGTTTTCCTTTTTCTAACTATATATTTACTTTTTTCTAGAATAATATTGTGTTTTACATATGTCCTTTAAACCATATCTATTGTGTCTAGGAGTTTGATGATATACCATTCATATGCCATCTTATGATATTAAAATTAACAAATCAATGGGTTAAATATACATTGAATATTCACTATAGATTTGGACATGTGTATGTTTATGTTTCCACAGTTGATATATATGTGTTATTGATATTTCTTTTGTATGTGATTGGTCTTTTTTATTAATTTTTTACCTGTTTATTCCCTCTATGTGGATCTCTTCCCTCTGAGCATTACGCCCCTTTCCTGTGTTTCATTTCACAGGGAATTTGTGTCCTGGGGGTTTGTGTTTACCTGGACACAGGTGGGCGGTGCTTTTGAGGGTGTAAACCATATAAGAGTTTGATTAAGACCAGTGAAACTACTCTTTGATAAAGCGCACCATGCGAGAGGTTTCTCTTTTTAATTAGTTATGTCCCAATAAATAATTTGTTATTTTTTCTATTAGCCTCCAGTTCTCGTTTTTTCATAGTTGTGATCCAAGTCTTTTCCTTCCTGCTTACTACGTACAGTCAAGCTGGTGGTTTTATTAAATCTACCAGTCTTAAACACTGGCATATTCTGCAAAATGATGATATATTATCTGAAAGTTGCTGTGTACCACCAATGGTGGCATTCAAAAGAGGGAGGAATCTGGCGGATAGCCTGATACATGCAGAAAATGAGGGTAACTACAGAACTCCTCATTTTCTGGAGGGTGGCAGACCGGGTAACTTTAGATGCATGAGCTGCTCGGTCTGTAACAGTCTGACTACCGGTAGTCAATTCAGTCACCCCCCAAAGCGGGAGAATCATAAAAATTAAAAATAGACGCCCCACAGCGTGTGCTCCGCTGCTACAGAGACTGGAACAGTGAAAGACATTATTGCTTGGCACGGCGAATTGGCTGTACTGCTGTTCAGCTGAACTGGAGACCTCCTAAGTACTACCTTGAGGCTGAGGGCTGTACTAACAGCTAACCGATTGGAAGACCACCCAGGCCCTACCCCCGAGGCTGAGGGATTGAGAAGGAGAGAGCCACGACATCTCTATTGGCGTCCGTTGGTGCTTGGGTAACATTAACCCTGAAATGATTGTTTTTTCTATCTAAATGTACGCTTAATACTCACCTTTATTTTGTGGTTACTAATATCATTTTTAATGCACTATGAGCGTTGTGCGCTATGTTTTTTTGTATTTCTGTTTGCTATTAGGGGGTATTTGAGCCATCCCTGGTGCCACAGCTGCAGACGTTCCATATACTCTACGTGTTTAAAGGTCACCTCTTTTTGTACATCACTATATCACCTCACTTTTATTGATTGTAGTAGCGCACTATATCTTTTCACATTTTCTCACTCCAGATAGGGAGACTTTCTTATTGAGACGTGAAGCATTCTGGATACATGCTTTAAATACCAGCAACGGTATGGGTCTTAATGAGCAACAGAATTTAAAATGCTTCCTTAATAGAAGGTAATTTTTTGTCTTTCTACAGGCATATTTGATCTTGCACCATCCATGGACTCTGCACTTACCTATTGGGAAAATTATCCTTTTTGTGTGGTTTTTTTCCCTTCCCTCCCTCCCCCTTCCCTCCCCCCCCACCCCCTGGCTGTGTGTACCCATTTCTGACTAGGTATACACACTAGTATATTCTAAATACTGATGTACTGCATATTCTTATGTGGCATTTCACGGTAACTTTGCAGGATTATACTGATGTCATCAGCAGTATACAGTCACATGTTTTTAATAGTATATTGCTGTATTAGTTTTGTGCACATATGCTTTATGAATATTTTGGTGTGTGGTTTATTTACACTTTCAGGGTGATTTATAGGAGTGTGTCACTCCTCCCTGCTCTGACACTGATCCCATGGCGACGGATACATCTTTGTCCAGCCCTGTGAGTACAGTCTTGATTGGTGCACACCCCCCCCTTCCCCCCGACGGGCGGGTCACGCTGACGTCATCATGGGGGAGTGTTCAGTCTGGGGAGAGGTGTGGCTGTGGCTGCATTCCTCCAAGACAGCTCTATGCTGTATTGCCAGGGATTTAGACCTAGACGTCTGACGTCACTAGGGGGTGCCATATGGTAGCTCTGACATCACTAGGGGGCGCCATATGGTAGCTCTGACGTCACTAGGGGGCGTCAACATCCTGGTTATGTGGCAGAGCGGGGAGAGTATCAGGGGGGTGGTATATATTGTGACTGTTTTCTTGTGTTTGGTAGCCTTCACCTTGAGAAAGGCAGTATTAGACTGCCGAAACGTTGGACTTTATGGCATATTAAACCTCCTTTGAGTAAGACCGTGTGCCTGCTTCTTCTTCTTTGTCCGGCTACAGGAAGGGTCAGGAGACAGGGAGGACAGAGGCAGGAGAAACCCATCTGACTCCGGCCTTGCCTGTCCCTACGAATACAAACATACAACCCCTCACTGAATAACATAGCCCTAATCCCATGTAATAATCCTGGGTGTAAACAAAATAATGGTTTTATGAATATTGTAATGGTTTATTAGGGACCTAGGAGGTGGCTAGTGGTGCTGTTATGTGTATTTTTGTTTATTGTGGGTAGTGGGGGTGGATGAACGGGGTATTGGCCCCAAGGATGGGTGTTTAGGCCTACCGGGTGGGGGGGGGGTAGCGGGAGGGGTTAACCCCTTCATTACCTTAGCGGTATTAACCACGAAGTTAAAGAAGAGGTTAAGTCATCCTGCAACCCCCTGGCAAGGCCTAAACACCCACCCAGGGCCAAATACCACCTTCACCCACCCCCGCTACCCACAATAAGCCTGGCACGGGTGTATAACCCCTTCATTGCCTTGGCGGTAATGAAGTTGCCTGTAAATGCATTTTTTATGCATCGGATTCATGCCGGGGGTCTCTGGTGCTGATATTAATGGATATCAGCTCTGGGACACATGCATGTTATTTTCATCGCAGCTTCACCCCACCTTCTTGCCAACTTTTGTGGCGGGACAATTTGGAGAAGAAACAGCAATTTTAAAGTGGCGATCAGCCGCAATAAGCTGATCAGGGCTTATAGAATTGAGCGTGTTTGAAAAACTGGCGATCAGTGCTGAAAAGTGGCTTATCACCGCGCGTCTGCCGATTTTATTTATTTATTTATTTTCCGGCAAAAAAACCCCGGTTATTTTTGCTCTAATCGCCAGCTTCTCTGGGCTTTCTGAATCGCTGTAGGCTTTTTTGGCTATAAACTGGTGATAAGTGGCTTATCGCTGCTTACTGCATGAGGGCCTTAGGGAGGATTTGTTCCTGTAAAGTACACCTAGTTTGGCATAGGATTTGGATGTCAGGGTATCAATGTGCATCCCAAATGTTAAATGGGAGTTGAACTATATGCCCAGATATTTCAAACAAGTAACAGGGGCTAGGATGGTATTAGAGCTGGTTTTTATCTGAAGCTCTGTCATTGGCAGCTTTAGCAATTTAGCTCTGGTCCCAAATACCATTGTTACAGTCTTGTCAGTGTTTAAAATCAGTTTGTTTTGGGAAATCCAGTTTCAAGTCTCAAAAAATCAGATTGAAGTATGTGTTCAAGGTCAGAGAGGCGAGGGCTGCGTGCATATAGGATCAGATCCAAGGCCTCTCACAATAACCTGTTAGGAATATTATTTTCTCATCTATCCGACATAAGTATAAAATATACTCTACCAAGACCCCTAATACAGAGTTACCCACCTTATACGGGAGCAGCTGCCAGACGAGTACAGTAAATGTATCTTATTTCTTTTACCACTGGAGGGCAGCGTGGAGTTGCAAGGAGTGGCGCCCGTAAGGACGACGTGCCAGTTAGGCGGAAGGAGACGCGCACACACTTTTATGTGAAACGGATATTTTTGGGGAGGGATTTAGTAGTCTGAGTGAGAAAATTGATATTTTGTCACAATGGAAAAATGGAAAAATTAACCATTTAAATATGCACAGATTTTATCCCACGTTTGGAAATTAGGGATGTTGCCTAAAAGTCTGAGAATGCATTAAGTGCCACCCACGGGCTTTAATGAAGCAGCATTTGTGGGATAAAGGGAACAGCATCCTGTATAAAGGTATTTTGGGCTCGATATAAATAATTGAAGCCAAAAACTAATATTAAGTAAATTGAGAATGGAAAAATATTCAGCACAAACGTACAGAATGTGATATTCTGAGAGATCTTACAGATGTTATCAAATCCCACAATGAATATATAGAAAATGTCTGTATAGAACGAGTCAAACAAGAATATGCCAATAAAACGTTTAATTGGGAGATACAGGGGCCACAATTCAGGTCAGTTAGCTGGAAGAAGGGAAGCCGGTCAGCCAGAAGAGCAGGTCCTCCGGTCAGCCAGAAGAGCAGGTCAGCCGGTCAGCTCTGAGATCAGCATTACTTATATCCCCTAAACGTTGTCCCCTGCATGTAATGCGCAGAACAGCCTGCACTGCATATACTGTACATGAGATACTTAACCCTTTCTTTTCGCTCGACTCTAATCTGAATGATTTGCTAATTGGTTTGTAATTAGAGAGATATTTGTAGCAGAATCCCATGTATGTTCTTTTTACCTTTTTAGATACCGTTTTGTGTAATAAAAGATATGAGATCAGAGGGGCTTCCTGTTTGCACTCGTGTTTTGGCAGAAGTGTATATGTGACCCTATAAATCTCCCTCACACCCGGCTTGGCAGCGTGACACTAGTGCAATGACCTGGGGAAGAATCACTGAGCTGTTAGCAATAGATACAACGGATAGAAAAGACACTACACATAGGTTGGATTAAAGAGAGTATTTTATTGAAATAATGAATCTCTTTGCTGGTAGGGGCCTGCAGCACATTGCAGAGCAATATAGTAACACGCAGAGCAATGCACTGCAGGCCCCTCCGGCAGCAAAGGAGTGAAGACCAATGCAGGGTGTATAAAGATCTCACTGATAATTCATGCACAAAGGGCAATTTGTTGCTGTGATCCAGAGGAAGGCGAAACATAACCCCTGCTGTGCAATGGGGGAAAAAAATTCCTTCCTGACCCCATTAAATGGCGATCGGAGGGTCCCTGGATCACTGCGCAGTGAGATCAGATGGAGCAGCACAGATCAGCGTTGTTATACACAGGGGCACACTCAGTATATAGAGATGTGGGTGATGGGGCCCTTGTGCCCCTGTGTATAACTCACCTGCTCCCCCATCCCCCTGCATATCTATCCCATTCACCCCTTTTCCTCCCGCATACCTCGCAGGGCCGGCCGGCCATTAGGCGGTCGCCTAGCGCGCAAAGGTCCTAGGGGCGCATTAATAATCATTATTATTTTTTTTCTTATTATTTCTAATTTATTTATCTTTTTTTTAAAATTATTATTCTTTTTTTTTATCCAGTATTTTGGCGCCCTTTTGTTTTTATTTTGCGTCGCGCTGGGGTGCGGTCGCACCCCCTGCAGTCCCGATAGCTACGCCACTGTTTATTTTATTATTTTATTTATCTTGTTATTTTTTATACAACTGGGGCACAAATTTTAAGTTTCGCCTCGGGCGCATGAAACCCGTGCTCCGGCCCTGCTCCTTGTTCTCTCTCACCCTCTCACGCCCAATATCCCTATCTCCCTCTAGTACCTGCCCCTCCCGCAGCCTTCCTGATCTTATCTGCCTCTCCTGCGGTCAAACCAACTTCTCAGGGCCCCTAGAATACCCCTGTATCTACGCCCTGGCTCCTCTGCTACCTGCTCCCGGCTTCTTCTCCGCCTAAAAAAGGTGAAGCAGCAGATCTGTCCGCACCTCTCGTATTCTCCTACCTGCTCCTGGGGTCTTCTCCTCCGCCTAAAAAAGGTGAAGCAGCAGATCCGGCCACACCTGTCGTATGCTCCTTGGTCATCGTACACCACGTCTGCCTCCTCGGCCGCCTTGTAGCCCACCTCATTGTTCCACTTGACGCCCGCTTTTTCGTATGCCTCGTCGTCCGCCTCGTAGCCCGCCTCGTCGTCTGGTGGCACAAAGGGCACCACCTTCGTGCGTGTCCTGACCTGCAGGAGACATGAAGTGTTTGTAACCAGGGACAGTGATACTCTGTATCGCAAGAGCTCCTGTGCCACTTATACCCCCTCCGCAATACCACGTTATACCGCCCTCCACAGGGCAAATACCCGTTATACCCACCTCCCCAGGCCCAGTACCCAGTTATACAACCCTCCCAAGGCCCAGTACCCTGTTATACACCCGTCCCAAGGCCCAGTACCCTGTTATACGCCCCTCCCCAGGCCCAGTACCCTGTTATACACCCCTCCCCAGGCCCAGTACCCTGTCATACACCCCTCCCAAGGCCCAGTACCCTGTTATACACCCCTCCCCAGGCCCAGTACCTGTTATACCCACCTCACCAGGCCCAGTACCCATTATATACCCACCTCACCAGGCCCAGTACCCATTATGTACCCCTCCCCAGAAGGTCATATTTCTATTTATCAAAAATACATTGAGTAACCTCTGGTTTTCAGGCATGTCCTAGGGGAGTTATCACAGAGACACAGAAACGTCGCTGAGTTTGGTGAGTAACTCCCTTAACCTCTCAGCAGTTGAATTCCCCATTAGGCGCTTAACACGTTAAAAACAAGCGTTGCTATTTCTCTGCATGAAGTTGCAGGTAATTGGAAGAGTTACACAGTGACGGCTATTTCATCACTCACCTTCTTCTCCCGAAACGGTCTTTTCTGTCTTATTTCCGGCTTCACATCGGATATCCATATCCATTCTTGGCCTCTGATCTGTATGCAAGACAATGCTTTAAGACAGGGTTGCGCAACCTTTTTCCCTGCTCCCCCCTCCCCCCTCCCCACCTTGTCTCCGACGTTCTGATGTAACGACGTCATGTGATATCACGTTGCTATGGCAATGCCACATCATGTGACGCCACGTTGCTGTCGCCAGAAGCCGCCGGAGACAAGGAAAGGGAACTTACAGAGGACTTGCGCGCGATTTCCGGCATTTAATTTAAATGCTGTGGGGAAGAGCGAGGGGCCACTGTAAGCGCCGAGCCCCTCCTCCCAAGAAAATGTCGCGCCCCTCGATTTGCACACCCCTGCTTTAAGATATATTCTGGGACCCTCCAACTCCTCCATCGGACCCTTCCTCATACTCACACTGACTGACCTTGCAGTGCTCTGCCCTGACTTGCACTGACCTGCTATGATGCCTCTCAAAATACCATGCTAACTCATTCTGAACATACATGTGTCCTTTCTACATGTTACTCAGCTTGTATGGGCCACAGACAGCTTTCCCGGGGTCCAGGACTAGTTTCCACCGGGGACCCTCACCCATGGGTCGGCGACCTTGCGAGAACCCACCCCCCCCCCCCAACCTGTTTTCTCTTGCACTGCCATAGACTACAACATTTCGGCCTGCTGGTCTTTTTCAGGTAAAGTGGCTAACCCCACTAAATCCAGCAAAGAAAGGCCAGCAGCCAAAACATTGTAGTCTGTGGCACAATAAATTATCTTTTTTTATTCAAATCTGTGTGCCCTTTTCCATCAATCTTATTGTATACATTGGACGAAATGCCGGTCTTCCCTGAGACTAAGGGGCACTGGTAAAAGTATCACTAATTGTTTTTTTTGGTATGCAGCAAATCCCCATCATTTTTGCGTTCTCTTGCTCTGCCCCAATCTGACACACCACCTTGCTCTCTCACCCCCCTCTTACACTCCCCCATCACCCTTTCCTTCCCCAAAGGTTGTCCTTTAATCAGATCTTACCCAAATTGTCTCCATCTCCCTTGGAAATGTTCTGTCTTTAAGCTGTGTGGCTCCTCTTGATCCGAACTTTCTTAGCTGACCCCTTTAGGTTTCGGCTCCGAGGGTCTAAAAAATAAGCGACTCCGAAAAGATGTGAAATATGCACAAGGGTCCTAAAATATTTATCTAATGGGGCTCTGAGGGGGAGACTTAAATACTAGTTAATATAATCTATTTAACTAACAAATATGATCTATTAAACTAAGAAATATAATGTATCAAACTAAATAAATATCTATTAAACTAATAAATAGAATCTATTGTACTAAGAAATATAATCTATTCAATTAAATAAATATAATCTATTTAAAAACAATACAATAAAAAGCTGGAGAAATGATACGTCAACCAAGCCACAGATTTGATGCCAATGAGCGTTGAACTCCTTGCAGATCCACCGTCAGCTGGTTGTGGCAGAAAGTGGTGACATGCGGTAGAACAGAGTGGTTGAGCTGTAACCACGGCAGTCAGGTCAGAAATCAACACAATATTTTTTGAAATTTAGAATGAGAATGTTCAATATGTCACATTCTGGGCTCAGACCCTGAGCCCTGTCACATGTTAGCAGCTTGTGATAATAGAAGATATCCATATACTGGGATGTGATAAGAGACATGAAGGTCATTTTATACTGGGTCCCATAACCTGCTTTATATGAAGTATCATTTTACACTAATTAGTAGAGATGCTACATTTTGAAAAATAGCGCTTTTGGCGACATTGTTCATTTTCTCTACAAATGATAAATGAAAAAATTGGATAAAACGTTATATGTGTGTGTGCGCGTGCAATATATATATATATATATACACATATACATACATACACATATAGTATGTTTATATATATATATCATACTATATGTATATATATTGTCTGTTTTATACACACATACACGTGTGTGTATATGTATGTGTGTGTGTGTGTGTGTGTGTATATGTGTGTGCGTGTGTATATATATGGTATAACCCAGAGGTGCGCAAAGTGGAGGGCGGGAGATTTTTCGGGGGGGGGGAGGCGCACGGGCGGTTGCAGAGGCCCCGCGCACTTCCTCGAGGCATTAAAATTAAATGCCGGGGGATCGCGTGAGGCCTCTGCAATGCTATTACTTACCTTGACTCTGCCGGCGTCACTCGTGTCCATGGCAACGCGGTGTTAAATTACGCCGCGGGGTCATGTGACGTCACCCTCGTCAAATGCCGCTGCCGGTCACGTGACGCCGCATCAAGGTAAAGGAGGGGGTGGGGGCGCGAGCTCCCCTGGTATAACCAATAAATAATATAGCTGATATAGCAATTTGGTTGTGGCTAGAGAAAGATTATAGTGGCAGTGAGAATTAGTGGCCAGAATTAATAACTAAAAAGTAGCTGTAATAAAATAATAATAAACACTATGCCTAAACACAATAACAGTCCAGAAACTTAGCTCTAATAGCTATGTTATAACTCAATCATAAAAGGATCCAATTCGGGCATCCTCTGGAGTCCGGGCAGCTCTCTTCGGGGAAACAACCACCTCCTCGATAGATACCTAAACAAAAAAAAAGAAGAGAAAGCGCCCGCTCCATGTGTAAATTCGGTTTAACAATTTCATTTCCTGGACAAGATAAAAATAACAAACTCACAAACATCCGTTTGGTAAAAGCGTTGTATGAGACAGGCTCGTGCTCCGTGGTAATCCGGTGGTCAATCCGGTGGTCAATCCGCAGCTCCAGACTTTGGACGATGACCGGGAAACTCGATAGGCTGCGCCCCTTGCAGTGTGGTCCTCCGGCAATCTGTAGTATGCAGTTGTGATTCCACTCTGTAATTCCGGTGTCTCGCCTTGTTCGCGTACCAACTTCCCTTCCGGCGTCAAGACGGATAGTGTGGCAATAGCAACGAGAAGAATGTACCTACGTGTTTCTTCAGCACACGGCTGATTTCATCAGAGGATAATGCTACAACTCAGTCGTAATGGTTTTATAGTCCTACAGTCCAATTGGTAATGGCATAATAGATCACATATGTTACTGATTTTAGATAATAATAGATTCTTGTATGACACACACACACGAACACATATACATATACATATATATATATATATAAATATATATATATATATGTATATATATATACATACACACATATATATATTTACACACACATACATATATTTACACACACATATATATATATATATATACATATATATATATATGAAACCAGGTGTCCCACCAAGGAGACAAAAAACAGCACTCAAGGTATATGTGTAGAGGTATAAGTACCGTGTTAGCCGAGCTTCAATAATCATAAAATAATAAAAAAATAATATCATCTATTTATTTTTTGATTATATATATATATATATATATATATATATATATATATATATATATATATATATATATATATATATCAAACAAAGAATAGACTGCGCTCCTCAGGTGTAAAATCAGACTAATTACCAAATGATTGTATGAAATGGATATAGCAAAGGTGAATGGCAAAAGTGAATGCAACAGTATTATGGATGATTGACTCACACTAATAAAAATACATGCAATATGTTATAATAAAATGCTGAGTGCCAATGTTTAAAAAGCTGCTGTAAACACAAATATATGCCAGTGAACAATACAAATATAATAAAATGGCATGTGTTGGTAGTTATGACTACTGCACTAATGAATTCCTCCTGAATGATACTAAATGAATGATGAATGGAAAAATACAGAAAAAATGACACTAAGTGTGTCAAAGATAAAAATAAAAATAAAAAATGTGAAAAATGTAAAAATATATCAACCAAACCAAGGGTCCATGCTAGGATCTGGCTGCTCTCATCAAGGACCAACAAACTCCCAGAAATCTGTGAACAACAAGAAAAGAAAGCGCCCGATCCTAGTGCAGCATGAAAAAATACAATTTAATAAAAATGAATATGAATAAAACCAACAAATGCGAACTCACAAACACAGGATAAATAAATGCATATAATGAGTATACTCATTCGCCAACCGCCCACGTTGTGCCTTGGATGGCGCGCCCTCTCTCTGTCTGGGTTTTCTCAGCTCTGCTGAACCGACATCCAGCAGGGGATACAGGAAAAAGCTCACCACAATGTGACCCGGAAGTCCTCCACAATGTTAGTGTATCCGGATATGAGGTCTGTAGTCCGTGACCCCGCGATGCAGGGGCTGATCAGAGAAGTCTCCTGATGAAATCACTTTATGTGAAGAAACGCGTAGAGAAGAGCGTTTTTTAGCTGCTGTCACACTGTGATATATATTTTGACTCTATCCTCACTGCCCACCTCATTACGGACTGCCTTTGGGAGTGCAGAGAGACTTCTCTGATCAGCCCCTGCATCGCGGGGTCACGGACTACAGACCTCATATCCGGATATGACAACTAAAAGTGTGTGTGGATACTTAGTGGTCCCTATTGGTGTATAGGGATGGAAAAACAACGTCCTGTATAGGGCCTTCCTCACGCCCCTGAGGAAGGTCCTATACAGGACCGAAACGTTGGATTTATATGTGCCTGCTTTTTTTCAAATACACTTTTGCAATATACCTTGAGTGCTGTTTTTTGTCTCCTTGGTGGGACACCTGGTTTCATATATATATATTTTTCATTAGGATTTATTTATTCATCTTTCATTATTATTATTTACTAGCTGAGAGACCCGGCGTTGCCCGGGATGTAAATGCGTAATAGGTAGTATTATTTATAACTCGTGGAACAATAGGTGAGTATTTGTTGTAAAGGTTTCGGGGGGGGGGGAGAAAGGGGAGCGGGGGGGGAGAAAGGGGAGCGGGGGGGGGGAGAAAGGGGAGCGGGAGAAAGGGGAGCGGGGGGGAGAAAGGGGAGCGGGGGGGGGAGAAAGGGGAGCGGGGGGGGGAGAAAGGGGAGCGGGGGGGGAGAAAGGGGAGCGGGGGGGGGGGAGAAAGGGGAGCGGGGGGGGGAGAAAGGGGAGCGGGGGGGGAGAAAGGGGAGCGGGGGGGGAGAAAGGGGAGCGGGGGGGGGGAGAAAGGGGAGCGGGGGGGGGAGAAAGGGGAGCGGGGGGGGGAGAAAGGGGAGCGGGGGGGGGAGAAAGGGGAGCGGGGGGGGGGAGAAAGGGGAGCGGGGGGGGAGAAAGGGGAGCGGGGGGGGAGAAAGGGGAGCGGGGGGGGAGAAAGGGGAGCGGGGGGGAGAAAGGGGAGCGGGGGGGAGAAAGGGGAGCGGGGGGGAGAAAGGGGAGCGGGGGGGGAGAAAGGGGAGCGGGGGGGGGAGAAAGGGGAGCGGGGGGGGGGAGAAAGGGGAGCGGGGGGGGAGAAAGGGGAGCGGGGGGGGGAGAAAGGGGAGCGGGGGGGGGGGAGAAAGGGGAGCGGGGGGGGGAGAAAGGGGAGCGGGGGGGGAGAAAGGGGAGCGGGGGGGGAGAAAGGGGAGCGGGGGGGGAGAAAGGGGAGCGGGGGGGGGAGAAAGGGGAGCGGGGGGGGGGAGAAAGGGGAGTGGGGGGGGGCCGCTTGGTCCCCCGATGTGCCGTCCTGCTGAGTGAGGCGTGCAGGCGGCTGCAGGAAGCGCCCTGTGTGGGCCTAAGACTCACGCTCCCCCCCCCCCCGGCGCCCGCTCGATGTGGCGTCTGGCTGAGCGGCGGTAGGAAGCGCCCTGTGTGGGCCTGAGGCTGAGGCGGGACGCGCAGTGGGCCTGAGGCTGAGGCGGGACGCGCAGTGGGCCTGAGGCTGAGGCGGGACGCGCAGTGGGCCTGAGGCTGAGGCGGGACGCGCAGTGGGCCTGAGGCTGAGGCGGGACGCGCAGTGGGCCTGAGGCTGAGGCGGGACGCACAGTGACTTACCTGAGCGGGTGGTAGCGCCGGGGAGGTAAGGGAGCGGCTGGGGTAGGAGGGCCGCGCTTCCCGTCCGGAGCCAGTGCAGGATGGCGCACGTGAGGGGGGAGGGAGGGGGGCGGACAGAGGGTGTGTGTGTGTGTATAGAGCTGCTGTGTTGTGTGTGTGTGTGTGTGTATAGAGCTGCTGTGTTGTGTGTGTGTGTGTATAGAGCTGCTGTGTTGTGTGTGTGTGTATAGAGCTGCTGTGTTGTGTGTGTGTGTGTGTGTATAGAGCTGCTGTGTTGTGTGTGTGTGTATAGAGCTGCTGTGTTGTGTGTGTGTGTGTGTGTGTGTGTGTATAGAGCTGCTGTGTTGTGTGTGTGTGTGTATAGAGCTGCTGTGTTGTGTGTGTGTGTGTGTGTGTATAGAGCTGCTGTGTTGTGTGTGTGTGTGTGTATAGAACTGCTGTGTTGTGTGTGTGTGTGTATAGAGCTGCTGTGTTGTGTGTGTGTGTGTGTATAGAGCTGCTGTGGTGTGTGTGTGTGTGTGTGTGTGTGTGTGTGTGTGTGTGTGTGTGTGTGTGTGTGTGTGTGTGTGTGTGTGTGTGTGTGTGTGTGTGTGTGTGTGTGTGTGTGTGTGTGTGTGTGTGTGTGTGTGTGTGTGTGTGGGCCGTCACTCCGCCTCAGGCCAATGAGAGGTGTGCGGGGGCGGGCGACCCAAGGGACCAATGAGATTTCCCCTAGGGACACCGGACATCCAGGCAGGCAAACATACAGTGCTTTCACTAATATAGTATAAGATTAACTTTATTATATTTGTTGTTGTCATTATTATTATTGTTTACTGTTAGCTGGAGTATGGCTCACCCAAGAACCACTTTCCCCTGTATGGGGGTCAGACATAGTGCAGACTTGACCCCTGACATTTATAAAAAGATGTTGGAATATGTGACACTGCTGCTTAATAAACACAAACACAGGCGCGCCATGTATTGTTCTGACATTGGTTTATTACACAGAGACACGTCTTTATAGAGGGTTGTCACACTAACAGCCTGGAAGGGGTTAATGCAGGGTCACCAGCCCAGCCCCCCTCTCCTATGATTGGTTGCTGCTCTCGTACAGGAGCCGCGATTGGTCCCCTGTCAATGTCAGAAAAGGCGCGCCAGTTTTGCTGTCTCCATGGCGACCATGGCGGCCGCCGGAGATCGGCCTGCAGCGCGGCCCGGCTTCCAGGTTACCTCCCCGCCAGTGAAGATGTTAGCGGGGCGGCTGAGGGAATGCGTGCGGCGGCGGCGGCCCGGTTCCTTCTGGCTGGAGAAAGGAGCCGGCGGGCTGGAGGTGGGCCTGGTGTGGATGCAGGGCCGGGTGCTGCACGTACGGCCCGAGCGCGGCGTCACCGTGCGGCTGAGCGACGACACTCACACCTTCACCGTGTGCGGGGCCGACCGGGTGCCCAAGGGCAAGCCCTGCCTGCAGCCAGGTAACCGGGGGGTCCGCACGCCCTGCCTGCAGCCAGGTAACCGGGGGGGTCCGCAAGCCCTGCCTGCAGCCAGGTAACCAGGGGGTCCGCAAGCCCTGCCTGCAGCCCGGTAACCGAGGGGTCCGCAAGCCCTGCCTGCAGCCCGGTAACCGGGGGGTCCGCAAGCCCTGCCTGCAGCCAGGTAACCGGGGGGTCAGCAAGCCCTGCCTGCAGCCAGGTAACCGGGGGGGTCAGCAAGCCCTGCCTGCAGCCAGGTAACCGGGGGGGGGTCTGCAAGCCCTGCCTGCAGCCAGGTAACCGGGGGTCCGCAAGCCCTGCCTGCAGCCAGGTAACCGGGGGGGTCCGCAAGCCCTGCCTGCAGCCAGGTAACCGGGGGGGTCAGCAAGCCCTGCCTGCAGCCAGGTAACCGGGGGGGGTCCGCAAGCCCTGCCTGCAGCCAGGTAACCGGGGGTCCGCAAGCCCTGCCTGCAGCCAGGTAACCGGGGGGTCCGCAAGCCCTGCCTGCAGCCAGGTAACCGGGGGGTCCGCAAGCCCTGCCTGCAGCCACGTAACTGGGGGGTCCGCAAGCCCTGCCTGCAGCCAGGTAACCGGGGGGTCAGCAAGCCCTGCCTGCAGCCACGTAATCGGGGGGTCCGCAAGACCTGCCTGCAGCCAGGTAACCGGGGGGTCCGCAAGCCCTGCCAGCAGCCAGGCAACCGGGGGTCCGCAAGCCCTGCCTTCAGCCACGTATTTGGGGGGTCCGCAAGCCCTGCCTGCAGCCAGGTAACCGGGGGGGTCCGCAAGCCCTGCCAGCAGCCAGGTAACCGGGGGGTCCGCAAGCCCTGCCTGCAGCCAGGTAACCGGGGGGTCCGCAAGCCCTGCCTGCAGCCAGGTAACCGGGGGGTCCGCGCGTGGCTATCACTGTCCTGCCTCACACGGGAGGAGGGCGCCATGATTTCTTCTCCCGCCCCCTAAACAGCAACACCAGCCTCTCACCCTCTCACCCTCTAGCGTCACCTAGATAGAAGCCAGGCAGATCACACTGGTTTTCTATGAATCGCAACTGATTTTAAAGTCCTGTTTATATCAGCAGTCAGGTCTGATATAAAACAGTAGTAATGTTTCCACCGCCAGTGTATGCAGCGCTGTACATAGAATGTTTGCAGGCGCGAGCCTCTACCCCATAGAGCTTACAATCTATGTCTGAAGCACTTATTCCCATGACCTGTTATTTGTAATTTATATGATTGTCACATGTATTACTGCTGGGAAGCGCTATGTACATTTAATGGCGCTATATAAAAAAAGACATTTGTAGCCCTTTTTCTGACACTCTAAGCGACTTCGGGTCACTGCGCGCACCTGCGGCTCCAGGAGATCTGAGCCTCCGCTAGCTGGGAGCCTGGGGTAACACTTATTAGCGCAGCGCCTCCACTTACCCAGGATCACCGTCATGTAAGATTCCCCTGGGCAAGAAACACACCGATACAATGCGTGCAACCAACTTTACTATGTGCAATAATAAACTTATACTCTATATGAACCGTGGCAATAACCCAATATGCATACACTTATCTTATAACACTATACTTATACTCTATCATACCCTAACACCGCTAACGGATAATGTCCTTCTAACATCAGTGGCTCGGCCACACCCCTAGGGAATATTGTCCTGTACAATAGTGGCTCAGCCACGCTCTTATGAGTGTCTCTATCCCGTCACCGCGTGCCCCACACACCGTGTCCGTGTAATAGTACTGTAGCCAGGTCCCCCTCGCGCACTCGCCCCCTCCCTTGTCCCCCCCCCTCGCGCACTCGCCTCCTCCTTCACCGTTGCGAGCGCGCGGTGTTGCTGTGCGGCCGGTTGCTAGGGAAGCGGGTCGGGCGGTTGCCGGGGACACGAGCGGCGAGCAGGCCGGTTGCCGGGGACGCGATCGGGCCGTCGCTAAGGCCGCGATCGCGTTGCCACCGGCCCGGCGGCTAGCGGAGCAGGGCGCCGCCATGACAGTTAGCTCGCGCATGCGCAGGATGCCAGCTAGCGCGGGAGGCCCCTGATAGCTCGCGCATGCGCGAGGATAGACGGCCAGCCCCCAGGGTGCATAGGGGCAGAGACACCTGACGCCAGGGAGCCTATAGGGCTGAGGGATTTGCCCGGGAAAGGAGAGATATTTTTCGCGGGGTTTTGCAGTGACACGGGCAGTCAGGATCCGGACCAGCTAGGGGTAAGAGGTGGATGCAGGGGTCAGTGACCCTCTGCATTAGGCCAGCAGCCCCCAGGCCCCCAGTTAGGTCCTGAGCCACTTAATAGCTTGTGGAGTATAGGGACAGGCCCTAGATAGGGACACTGACCCATTTATTGGTAGCTTAGTCAGGGACACAGTGCTAAAGCCGTGCGGCCCTGCGAGGTGGGTTCTGGGCTCAGAACACTATCAAAGACCCTGGGACTAAGGTGATATTATCCGCGCTGGAATTCACCCAACGCGGTGTGGAGGACAACGTCGGATCGGGCGGAACTCCGGTGATATCGCGGTACCCGTGGCTGGAGCCCGGGCAGGTAACCTGCAACTCACGTGCACCAACCAGGCCTATCACCAGACATAGTGGCTGCGCAGTCACACATACATATGCAGACATTGGTATATGATTTTGGGGAGTGCAAGACATTTGGGTGGGGGCTACTGGACACAGGGTGGGGTCACTCTGCGGGAGGTTAGCGTCCGCCGTGACGCCTAGAGGTGGTAGCGTCCGCCGTGACGCCTAGAGGTGGTAGCGTCTGCCGTGACGCCTAGAGGTGGTAGCGTCCACCGTGACGCCTAGAGGTGGTAGCGTCCGCCGTGACGCCTAGAGTGGTTAGCGTCCGCCGTGGCGCATGTGTTGAGATGTAATGTGATAAGTTGCTGCATGTAGTAAAGTTAATAGTTATATAGAGCTGTCTGTGTGGTCATTGTGTATTGTCCTGCGAGGAACTACTTCCCCTCTGGTGGGAGCCATCGCAGGTGGAGGCGCTGCATCATTAGTATTGTAATACATTGCCCCAGGTTCCCTTAGCGGAGGCTCAGCCTTCTGTGAGCCAACAGGTATTGCACCACGCACCCCCCTTGGTAACATTGCATGTTCCCTCCACGCACGCGGTATATGCGATTGGGTGGGGTGATATGACCGTTACATTTGGAGGCGCTGCTGAGATCTTAGACCTGGGGTGCCCTATTCAAAACCGAATCACCAAAAATCAGCATCATGGTAATTCCCTCACGTCAAGAGGTCCACGCGTGGGCCACCACCGTCCGTGAACCACCTAGACATGTGGTTGCAGTAGGGAATGTCCCGGCGTTAGTACCTGAAACTGACATCCGGAACTCACTGAGCAAACTCTTAGGCGCAGATAGAATATGGTACCGTGGCAGGGTGTTCGACTCTACTTATCACTTGAGTGCACTACTATTCACCGTATGCCGGGACATAGGCCCTGAAGCGGCCCCGAATATTCTAATAGCCCCCCGAGTGCCCACCAGAAGGATACCCCCTTATATACTCGGACTTGCCAGTAATACGGGAAATGTTCTCGCTCAGAGCCCCTCCTCAAGATCCCGACGAACCGTCCACCAGTACCTGGACGCCACTTACCCCCGTGTCCAGTACCCCAAACCGGGTTGACCGTCCCCAACCCAAAGTCTCCTTTACCCCAAGCGGCCTCCCGGACGCCAGTAGTTGGGCTGACAGTCCTCCCTCTCCACCCGACACCGTACCCCGCGAGGTAAACTCTCGGCCTATCGGAGAGAGAGCAACGAACGAAGGTTCCATAATGGGGGTGACGCTACCCCAATTCGTAGAAGCCCTCACTGTGGCATCCCAGTCTCAAAGTTATAGGAAGCTTAAGGCCTTCTCTGGAGTACTTCCAATACCCCAGGGGGAAGAAGGAATAGACCTGTGGAGGGAGAATGCAGTAAAAGTAGTAGAGGAGTGGTCGTGCACTGACACTGTAAAGCGGCAGCGTATTATGGAATGCCTCAGACCCCCTGCGTCTACTATGTTGACCATCCACAGGGACCAACACCCAGAGTTGACAGCGTTGGAAATGGTGGCGTTCCTGTTGGAGGCGTACGGACTAGCAGAAGACGAAGGAGCGCTCTGGACGAAGTACTTCCGTCTTTATCAGAAGGAAGGAGAGGACCTGTCGGCTTTCATCCACCGCCTACAGCTGGTCCTCGGGGTCCTACTCAATCGTAAGCTGGTCTCCGCATCGGGGATGGATGAAGCTCTCCATAAACAGTATCTGCGGGGATCAAGCCCCACTCACCCCATAGCCAACATGCTCCGCAGCAAGATAATGGACGGGGGCCCCTACAAGTTCACCGAGTTGCTGCGGCAAGTGAAACTACAGGAGGCTCATGTTATGCTACACTCCACCGCTACACCTAAGAGCTCCTCTGCCTCCAAAGGAAAGGGCTCTACGGAAAAGAAGGAAGAGTCTACTGCCTTGTCCAAAGGGTACAAACCACGACCCCCCGACCGACCACCTTCCCCATCCACGAGTCGCCCGGAAAGCCGCCCAGTGGTATGCTATAACTGCGGCAAGAAGGGCCACGTAATCCGTAATTGCCCAGAAAAGGAAGTTCACCCTGAGGAACACCCTTCCGATAGAGGAAAATCAGCCCGATCTATGGTCTGCAGTGTACCAATGGCAGAAGCTGACCTCGAACTCACGCATTCTGGAACTGGAACCCCGGATGCCCCTTCTGACGCCGGCCCCAGTGATGACGCCCCATCCGGTGAAGCTTGCAGTCAAGTGGTCCCTGCGGCCATCGTGCCCGTGGTACTAGAAGGGATATACGCCTCGGCCCTATTGGACACAGGGTCACAAGTAACCATAATATATCGCAGGTTTTATGATCAGCACCTTCAACACTGCCCACTAAGGCCGGCCGAACATATGAAGGTTAGGGGGTTAAGTAATGAAGACTACCCCATCGATGGGATTGTAAAGGTCCAACTGGACATACTCCAACTGAACACCGGCAAGAAGCACCCCATGCAGGTAGCGGCCATGGTATGCCCGGAGCCCCAAGACCATTGCAAGTACCCAATCATCTTGGGAACCAATGCAGACATAGTGCAAGCTATAATCCGAGCCTACTTGAGAGAGACCAACGAGTTGCCGCTGGCCGATTCGCTCCTAGACCCCATCTTACGAGAAGAATGCCACCGGGTGTATGCATTGGAGCGTCATGGGGACCTCTACAATCGTCAACGAGGACTGACGACCATATTACCAGGGGGAGTGCAAAAGATGGCCGTCTGGTATTGTTATCCCGACCGAGACCAGAACGACCAACTGTTCTCGCTGGAGAGTGAGCCTGAAGAAGAAGAGGTTCAGCGAGGGTATAGAATACTACCCGAAGTGAGGGATTGGACGGCTAAGATCCCTATTCGAACCCACGTATATGTGCAGAATCTCTCCCCCTTTCCGATGGAGTTTGATGTCGACCAGAAGTTGGGATGCATATATCCGGTCAGCCCGGTGGGAGCCACACCTCAGGTGAAGGCGGCGGCCGCGCACGAGCGGATAGTCGATCTGGACTTCAACTTCGGCGAATCGACCCTGTCCACAGAGTGGAAAAAACGGTTGACCACCCAGCTGATGCAACGACGACATGTGTTCTCCACGAGCGAGATGGATGTGGGGTGCAGCCGCAGTGCCCAACATACCATTCGGATGAGTGATGCCACCCCGTTCCGGGAACGTTCTCGTCGCCTTGCCCCTCGGGATGTGGACGATGTGAGGAACGCCATCCAAGACATGGAAACCGCTGGGATTGTGACAGAATCACGAGGACCTTACGCGTCGCCCATAGTGGTGGTGCGGAAAAAGAACGGGTCCGTACGACTGTGTATCGACTATCGGACACTGAACAACCGCACGATCCCGGATCAATACAACCTTCCGCGCATTGAAGAGATCCTGAATGCGCTGAATGGGAGTCACTGGTTTAGCGTGCTGGACCTCCGATCAGGGTACTATCAGGTGCCCATGACGGCGGAAGACCAGGAGAAAACGGCTTTCGTCTGCCCCCTGGGATTCTATCAATTCACCCGTATGCCCCAAGGTATATGTGGGGCGCCTGCTACGTTCCAAAGGTTGATGGAAAAGACAATCGGGGACATGATTCCCCGGGAGTGCCTGGTGTACCTGGACGACATCATCGTCTTCGGAAGGACTCTGGAAGAGCACGAAGAGCGGTTATTTAAGGTGATCGATCGTCTGGGAAACGAAGGGTTGAAATTGTCCCTAGACAAGTGCCGATTTTGCCATACCTCGGTGACCTACGTGGGGCACATCGTGTCCGCCAAAGGGATCGCCACCGACCCTGCCAAGGTAGAGGCCGTGGTGAACTGGCCTCGCCCAGAGAACGTCACAGAGCTGCGATCCTTCCTGGGGTTCTGTGGGTATTATCGCCGCTTCGTGGAAGGGTACTCGAGCAAGGCTAAACCCTTGAACAATCTGTTGAAGATATACCCTTCCGAGACCGGGAAGAAGGCTGTACCAGCCCGCCAACCGTTTGGTGACAAATGGACCTCTGAGTGTGAGCAGGCCTTCCTGAAGCTGAAGAAGTGTCTGACCGAAGCGCCTGTACTTGCTTATGCGGATCCCGAACAGCCTTACGTCCTGCATGTGGATGCTAGTCTAAATGGACTAGGCGCCGTCCTGCACCAGAAGCACCCGGAGGGCCTGCGGCCGGTAGCTTACATCAGCCGAAGCTTGACACCCAGTGAGCAGAGATACCCCGTCCACAAGTTGGAGTTTCTGGCTCTCAAGTGGGCGATCACCGAGAAGCTCCACGATTACTTGTACGGTGTCACCTTCGAGGTAAGGACGGATAACAACCCCCTCACGTACATCAATACGTCGGCCAAACTAGATGCAGCAGGCCACCGATGGCAGGCCGCCCTCAGTAACTACAGCTTCTCCTTGAAGTATAAGCCGGGGCCATTGAATATTGGGGCGGACGCCCTCTCCCGAAGACCAGGACTACTCGCTACCCCCGATGATGAGGAATGGGAAGAACTTCCCGGCCCCGGAGTGCGGGCTATGTGTAAAACTGCAGCCATAGTTAATGACCAAGTGGCCTTCTCCGAGTTACGAGTGATCGACTCTTTGGGATGCCAGTCGCAGGCTGTCCCCGCCGCCTACTGCGACCCAAAAGGGATGCACCTCACGCACGACAAGGTGTTCCGGTGGAAAGATCTGGTAGACTACCAAATTCGAGATCCGGTCACTAGCATCATCCGGCACGCCGTTGAAAAAAGGAACCCAGCCCTTCTGAAACGTGCGCCCAATGACTTGGTGGCCTTACTCATGCGAGAATGGGACAAATTTGAAGTGGACAACTGCTTGCTCTATCGGGTGGTGCAATATCATAATCACCCGGATAGGAGACAACTAGTCCTACCCAAGAACTTACAATACCTGGTGTTGAAGTCCCTACACGATGAACACGGGCACTTAGGCGTAGAGAAGACTTTTGGGCTAGTCCGAGACCGGTTCTTCTGGCCCAAGATGAGGGAAGCGGTGGAACAACACTGCCGCCGTTGTTCCCGGTGCATTCAACGCAAGACGTTGCCTACCAGAGCAGTTCCCATGGCCCATCTTAAGAGTTCTGGTCCGATGGACTTGGTGTGTATGGACTTTGTATGTATCGAACCTGATAGCCGAGGCATCGGTAACGTGCTGGTCATCACGGACCATTACACCCGATATGCACAGGCCTTCCCCACAAAAGACCAGAAGGCTATCACGGTCGCGAAAGTTCTATGGGAAAAGTTCTTCGTGCATTACGGTCTTCCAAACCGACTTCACTCCGACCAAGGGCGAGATTTTGAGAGTACTCTGATCCGAGAATTACTTAAAATGCTGAACGTCGCCAAGTCCCGGACGACTCCGTACCACCCCGAAGGAGATGCTTTGCCTGAACGATTCAACAGGACCCTGTTGGACATGCTTGGAACTCTGAAGGGAACGCAGAAAGCAGAATGGAGTCGTCACGTAGAAACGTTGGTACACGCGTACAACTGTACTCGCCATGAGTCCACTGGGTTCTCCCCGTACTTCCTCATGTTTGGGCGGGAGGCAAGACTCCCCGTAGATGTGCGTCTTCGAGTCTCAACGGATGGGATACACAATGCTACCCATTTCCAGTATGTGCAAAGGCTAAAGGACAGTTTGCAGCAAGCTTACCAACAGGCTGAGAAGTCTACAGCTAAACTGAATGCTGGCAATAAGAGACGATACGACAATAAAGTCAAATATCGAGAGTTACGTCCGGGGGACGCTGTGTTACTTCGTAATTTGGGAGTCCCCGGAAAACATAAACTGGCAGACCGATGGAGAGATGGCGTATATGAGGTAGAGTCACAGATGCCCGGCCTCCCGGTCTATCGCATCAAAGACACAGACGGCCGGGTAAAGGTGTGGCATCGTAATCACCTTCTCCCTATTCCCCAAGTGGGAGGCGAAGAAGAAGAAATACAGGCCACACCGCTCAACGGTGAGTCCGATCTATCAGAGGTGGGTCAAGAGACTGTAAATAACGAGACCCACTCTGAAACTCCTGAAGACCCTATGGAGGGACCCTCTCAAAGGGACTATTCCACAGAAGGGGCATCTCCCGGAGGAGCTACGGGTAAAGGGCCCCGTAGGCCAACGCCTACTAAGGTGGCACCAACAGGCCAGCCTTTGGATCCACAGAGCCCGTGCTTTGTGCCTAACAGAGACTGTTCAGAGACATTTCTCCCCTCAAGGGACGAGGCTGAGCCTCAGGACTGTACTTATTACTCCCCAGAGGGAGTTGCTGAAGAACAACTCCGTAGGAGCCAAAGGGCCAGGTACCCTCCAACTCGGGTAACCTATGATCAAATGGGGGCACCCCAGTATGAGGCTCAGCAGTGGTCTCGGAGCAAAATCCAATTCGTGATTGTGATGCTCACAGAATTGTGTAACCTTGTTTAAAGTTGATGCAATGTGCTAAGTTGTATTCGTACCAGATGCATTTTTATTATATAACGGTTGTGTATAGTAGTAAGTTATGTGGTCCAAGCGGGGACGTTGGAGTTTCACCAGGGGGAGGATGTAGCCAGGTCCCCCTCGCGCACTCGCCCCCTCCCTTGTCCCCCCCCCTCGCGCACTCGCCTCCTCCTTCACCGTTGCGAGCGCGCGGTGTTGCTGTGCGGCCGGTTGCTAGGGAAGCGGGTCGGGCGGTTGCTGGGGACGCGATCGGGCCGTCGCTAAGGCCGCGATCGCGTTGCCACCGGCCCGGCGGCTAGCGGAGCAGGGCGCCGCCATGACAGTTAGCTCGCGCATGCGCAGGATGCCAGCTAGCGCGGGAGGCCCCTGATAGCTCGCGCATGCGCGAGGATAGACGGCCAGCCCCCAGGGTGCATAGGGGCAGAGACACCTGACGCCAGGGAGCCAATAGGGCTGAGGGATTTGCCCGGGAAAGGAGAGATATTTTTCGCGGGGTTTTGCAGTGACACGGGCAGTCAGGATCCGGACCAGCTAGGGGTAAGAGGTGGATGCAGGGGTCAGTGACCCTCTGCATTAGGCCAGCAGCCCCCAGTTAGGTCCTGAGCCACTTAATAGCTTGTGGAGTATAGGGACAGGCCCTAGATAGGGACACTGACCCATTTATTGGTAGCTTAGTCAGGGACACAGTGCTAAAGCCGTGCGGCCCTGCGAGGTGGGTTCTGGGCTCAGAACACTATCAAAGACCCTGGGACTAAGGTGATATTATCCGCGCTGGAATTCACCCAACGCGGTGTGGAGGACAACGTCGGATCGGGCGGAACTCCGGTGATATCGCGGTACCCGTGGCTGGAGCCCGGGCAGGTAACCTGCAACTCACGTGCACCAACCAGGCCTATCACCAGACATAGTGGCTGCGCAGTCACACATACATATGCAGACATTGGTATATGATTTTGGGAGTGCAAGACATTTGGGTGGGGGCTACTGGACACAGGGTGGGGTCACTCTGCGGGAGGTTAGCGTCCGCCGTGACGCCTAGAGGTGGTAGCGTCCGCCGTGACGCCTAGAGGTGGTAGCGTCCGCCGTGACGCCTAGAGGTGGTAGCGTCCGCCGTGACGCCTAGAGGTGGTAGCGTCCGCCGTGACGCCTAGAGTGGTTAGCGTCCGCCGTGGCGCATGTGTTGAGATGTAATGTGATAAGTTGCTGCATGTAGTAAAGTTAATAGTTATATAGAGCTGTCTGTGTGGTCATTGTGTATTGTCCTGCGAGGAACTACTTCCCCTCTGGTGGGAGCCATCGCAGGTGGAGGCGCTGCATCATTAGTATTGTAATACATTGCCCCAGGTTCCCTTAGCGGAGGCTCAGCCTTCTGTGAGCCAACAGGTATTGCACCACGCACCCCCCTGGTAACATTGCATGTTCCCTCCACGCACGCGGTATATGCGATTGGGTGGGGTGATATGACCGTTACAGTACGATAGCGGTGTGTACTCGCTAGTGTCTCCCTATAGTTATGCCTAAGGCGGGATCAGCGCCTGTTGACCGGTGTTGGTGCACTTGACGTATCTACTACCTTCCGGTCACGGCGGTGACCGGTAATACTTGGAAAAGGATCAGCCGAATCCTTGCTTGTCTGGGATGTCCGCAGTGCAGCTGTCTGGTCCCAAGCAGCTCACCAGCAAACCTGCTCCGCACGCTTGTCCCTAACTGTGTACACAGTAAGGTGACTGATCGCTAGCACTATGGCCGTCCCTGCAGCACAGCAGCACACTGTGACTCAGGGGTTTCTCCTAAGGGCCTACGGGGTAAAGCTAGCCTATGCAGGCGGGTCACGGACCCCCTGCACACATACACCCTCCTCCTTTACCTTCCAGATCCCCTCTGACTAGCCTCTCCCCCACGCTTCCCTTTCCTCCTCCCGTAATTCTAGCCTTCCGATTGGCTCCTCAAGTCAGGTGACTGCCCAGGAGCTCATGGGAGTTGTAGTTCCTCAGCGGAGCTTCTCTGCCTTGAGCTGCACAGACTCACAGCTATTGCATCAGCGCAGACCTCCACATGACTCTCCTGAACAGTCAAAACACCAACTGAACACACATATGAGGCTCCTACCACATCCCTACACATACATCTATTATTTGGTGCCTGCGGCACAGGGAGATAACGTGACTTGCTCAAGGTCACAAGGTATGGGGGGGGGGATTGAGTGAGTGTGTGTGTGGGGGGGGATTGAGTGTGTTTGTGTGTGGGGGGGTGTGTGTTTGTGTGTGGGGGGGTGTGTGTTTGTGTGTGGGGGGGATTGTGTGTGTTGGGGGGGGAGATTGAGTGTGTGGGGGGGATTTTGTGTGTGTGTGGGGGGGGGATTGTGTGTGTGTGGGTGGGGGATTGAGTGTGTGTGTGGGGGATTGAGTGTGTGTGTGGGGGGGGGGGTTGAGTGTGTGTGTGGGGGGGGGTTGAGTGTGTGTGTGGGGGGGTTGAGTGTGTGTGTGGGGGGGGTTGAGTGTGTGTGTGGGGGGTGGGTTGAGTGTGTGTGGGGGGGGATTGTGTGTGTGTGGGGGGATTGAGTGTGTGTGTGTGTGTGGGGGGGATTGAGTGTGTGTGTGGGGGGGGGATTGAGTGAGTGTGTGTGTGGGGGGGGGGATTGAGTGTGTGTGTGTGTGGGGGGGTTGAGTGTGTGTGGGGGGGATTGAGTGTGTGGGGGGGGGATTGAGTGTGGGGGCGGGGATTGAGTGTGTGTGTGGGGGGGGATTGAGTGTGTATGTGTGTGGGGGGGATTGTGTGTGTGTGGGGGGGGGATTGAGTGTGATTGGGGGGATTGAGTGTGTGCGTGGGGGGATTGAGTGTGTGTGTGTGGGGGGGGAATTGAGAGTGTGTGTGTGTGGGGGGGGATTGTGTGTATGGGGGGGGATTGAGTGTATGTTTGTGTGGGGGGGATTGAGTGTGTGTGTGTGGGGGGGATTGAGTGTGTGCGGGGGGGATTGTGTATGGGGGGGGGATTGAGTGTGTTTGTGTGTGTGGGGGGGGGTGTGTTTGTGTGTGGGGGGATTGTGTGTGTGTGGGGGGATTGAGTGTGTGTGTGTGTGTGTGTGTGGGGATTGTGTGTGGGGATTGTGTGTGTGTGTGTGTGTGTGTGTGGGGGGGGGAGTGTGTGTGTGTGTGTGTGTGTGTGGGGGGGGATTGTGTGTGTGTGTATGTGGTGTGTATGTGGTGATTGATTGAGAGAGAGAGTGTGTGTTGTATTGCAGTGGTGCGCAAACTGGTGGGGGGCAATAAGGCGCAAGATTTAGGGGGGCGCAGGCGACGTGCGGCGAAATCTGGGTGCGCGGGCCGGCAGACGCTTTGCGCGGGAGGACGAAAAAGCTGTACGCGATGGGCGGCCAATAAGATGTGCACGGGCGGGCAGCCGAAGATGTGTGCGGGTGGCTGAACAAGATAGTGCAGGTGGCGGCCTCGTGATGGTGTGTGCGCACACGCGCAGGGGCTTCGGGGGTACGGGGAGGAGCACGCCCGAGCACGGTGAAGTCAAACGCCCCTCCCGGTGTCTGCCCTGCAATAGCGCTGTGTTCCTGCTCTCCTCCGCTGGCAACCTGCTTCGCTGCGATCCTCTGCGAGGGAAAGGGTCGGCTGCCACTGTATCAATCACACTATGAATGTACAGAAATAATAAAAAAAAAGTGAAAACATTGAAAACGGAAAAAAAATAATAATAATAATGTAGGTAGGAGTGTGGATGACAATGGGGATAGCAAGCCAAAGAGCAGGGAGGGGAAGGTAGAAACAAAAAGGGGGGGAGAGGGAAGGGAGGTAGCAAAGAGGTGGATGAATGCCCCCCAAAAGTATTGCCTTTGTGCACGTACGCTCTCCCAAGCTCGGCGCTTGGGGAGACAAACAAAATTGACTTTGAAGTGCGCTCAGCAGAAGTCAATGCACACACACAGCCACACACAGCCACACACAGCCACACACAGCCACACACAAATAGCCCCGATCCACGTTTGCAAAATGATGCAGGACACCCTGCGCTCAGGCTTGGAGAGTTGGTGATGTCACCGCTCTCAGCGGCAGCGTGGACGCAGCCTAATTTTGCAAGCGCGAGCTGTTGAAATATGTAAGTATTTATAGACATATTTGGATTTATATTGTATACCGTTTAATAAAGGTTTTTTTTTTTTTTTCATGTGATTTTGATTACGTCAGGCAGGGGGGGCCCGAGAAATTTCATGGATGAAAAGGGGGGCTCGGCATAAAAAGTTTGCTCACCCCTGCACTAAGCTGCGCTTTCAGCTCATAGACCTCACATTATAAACGTGTAATTATAGTCTCACCTTAATGTAGTGTAAAAGAAAATGATGTACAGATTTGGTCGCATCTATTAACGCAGGTTAACGGTGGCAGAACGTTAACGCAGCTCTATTTAAACAAATGGCACAGCGCTATATTTCTTAAATGGGTGCAATTTATTGCATTATTTGTGTAATCTTATCAGGTGGTACAGGCATACCCCGCATTCACGTACACAATGGGACCGGAGCATGTATGTAAAGTGAAAATGTACTTAAAGTGAAGCACTCCCTTTTCCCCACTTATCGATGCATGTACTGTACTGCAATCCTCATATACGAGCATAACTGGTGTAAATAACACATGTGTAGCAGTCTCTATAGTCTCCCCGCTTGCGCACAGCTTTGGTACAGGTAGGAAGCCGGTATTGCTGTTCAGGACGTGCTGACAGGCGCATGCGCGAGCTGCCGTTTGCCTATTGGGTGATATGTCCTTACTCGCGAGTGTACTTAAAGTGAGTGTCCTTAAACCGGGGTATGCTTGTACACTTGTACAGGAAATCCTAAAGTTGATGTCCCTGGGGCAGCTGAGGGATTTTCACCCATTCAGTCCTGGAGGGTCCTGCGCCCCCCTCCTGCATTTCCTAATCATGTGTTCGCTCCTTAGGCCTCGGATATTTTATTTATTTATCAAATGTTTTACCAGGAAGGAAGCAATACTTGAAAATGAGAGGTAACTCTCAATGTATGTCCTGGGCACAGAGTTATGATGACAGATACATGGTTACAAATCCATAGTTACATTAAGTGAACATGGTATACATTATATACAAGACATTGCATGCACAGTTAGAGATAATATATATTATAGGCGCATGTAACCGTTACAGACCAGATTAAAATGTGAGACAGCCTTAGTTTTGAAAGCACTTAGACTGGTAGCATCTGCAAGAGTCTCTGGTAGGTTGTTCCAGTTTTGGGGTGCATGGTAAGGCCGTGATTATACCCGAAGCGGCGGAGCGCAGAACGTTGTGCGCCACCAAAACAAATAAAAGTTTTCCTATGAGCGCACACTAAGAATGGGTGACCAACGAGGCGGCCAAGTGCGCAAATTTTCGAACAGATCCAAGAATTTTATTTTCTGAAGCGATGGCAGCGTCATGTGAGCGGTTCAGCCAATGAGACTGAACCACTCACGTGACATCATGGCCTCGCCTCCCGATGCCTCCTGCCTGCAGTGCAAGTTTCGGGCAGCGCATCGCATTGAGGTAGCGTGCGTGTCCCGCCGCCGGTGGTATAATGAAGGCCTATGAGGAGGAACGGACGGATACTTTGTTGAACCTTAGGACCATGAGCAGTCTGTTGGAGTCTGATCTCAGATGATAAGTGCTACACGTGGTAGGGGTGAGGAGCTTGTTCAGATAGGTGGGTAGCTTGCCGAGAAAGTATTTGAAGGCAAGACAGGAAAGATGAACTTTGCGCCTAGACTCTAGTGATGACCAATCTAGTTCTTTGAGCATTTCGCAGTGATGTGTGTTGTCGTTGCATTGGAGGACAAAGCGACATTGAATTGTAGAGGGTATCAAGGTTGCTAAGGTGGGTTTGGGGTGCTGTGCCATATACTACAGTATGTCCCCATAGTCGATAATTTGCATTGGCTTCTGCTGTGTGATATAGTGCGTGTGCGACAGAGCACATAGCGTTGTGCGCGCCTGTCGCCTGAGCGATCTGTGGACTTTAGATCGCTCGTGACGGGGAGGCGTGGCCGTGACATCACTAGGCCTTCCCTAATGTCTCTCACGGGAGACCAGGAGATTTTACAATTATTTTTACCGGGATCATTCGCTAGGCAAACAAGGTGGTAAGAACAAAATGCAGTTTATTCGGGTAAACCCGCGTACAACACAATGAATACACAAAATACAGCTAAAAGCACACTTGCTGGGGGTGAAATCTAGGCTCTACTAGGTGCAGGGCGAATGCTTCGGTACGCTTAACCTGACCGGGATATACACCCGGGCTTTCTGGTCCTCTTTTTGGCTTCAGTTCCTAGCCGCGACCGCTACGTTCCAAATGAGAACTTGAACTTCACGTCTGACTTAGTCTCTGCAGGGCAGACTTTTCCTAGCTTCAAAACGAAGCCGGTTGCTCTGGTATTCGTGACAGCAACTTTGAAAAGTCCGCCCTAGCTTCATCGACACAAGTCACTAGATCGTCTGGTTCTCTGACTGGGGTTTTCTCCTTACATACCCTCCACTGTTCTATGTTCAGCATGGAGGAAGGAGCGACCAATTGGAGCATGGGAAACCCTGCCGCCAACCGATAAGAATAGGGGCTCGTCCTTTGACTGACGCCAGAGGAGGGGACGGGCTAAGCCGGCTTGGGATGACCCGTGGGCGGGACATACGGATTGACCAATGGGAAAACGCGCCGACATTTTGCTGCTTCCCCTAGTCAACCCATTGTCACCTACTGGGCAGACTCCACTGAGTCTGGCAGATCAGAGTGTCCTCCCCGCAGGGGGTCTCTGTTCTCCGGACCCAGTACTAAGCCCTGCCCTGGCCACTTCACACCCCGACACCTCTCAACATCCCTTCTCCTCTCCGATGTCTATGCAGACTTCCCGGCACCTATATGGATGCCTGAGCTGGCTGAATAGACATTTATAGTAAAAGCACATGTAACGGTATTTCTGGCCCGGCCTGACTCACCCAATCTCACATTGGCCCCTGTGGTCTAACCGGTCCCCATTACAGTGTGATAGTGTCTGGTGGTGCACCTGTTGGCAACAGGACTCCTGAGTCTCCCGCATGATGGTGTGTGGGGAGGACCCGTCCAGACAGGCAGCTGAGGTAGTGTGCGGAGTCCTACCTAGTTCCAGTGCAGCGCCTCCACCTCATCAGGGTCCCTTCGGTCACTTGAGGATGGTCCTGACGAGGAACTCCTCTGTGGTGCTCCTCTCTGTACATTCACTCCACACATGTACACGAGAGGGTTTGTGATTAAGAGCATCTTTATTGGTTGAGGTGGGCTAACTGCCCCTCGCAGTAGTTTCTCTAGCCACTCATTGTCCCTCAGTGCTTCCCTTTGAAAGGTGTAATTCTCCTTTAATAGGGATTCCCAATCCCAGCCGGGATGTCTTTACCCTGTGCCAGGTCCCTGGACACAGTCTTCCTGTTCAGCTACTATAACATAACTCTCGCAGACTATTCAGAACTCCTACAGAACTCAGGACTCAGATAGAACTAACTATTAGACACAGTGCTGTGCCTTATGTACACTCTGGAAGCTGACACACCTCTGACATCACTAACCATGGAATCAGAGCATGTGACCACTCCCATCCATACACAGGGCACCCCACCAGGGTGTGAGGGCAAACCTCCATAATTACTGCTGGCATGCCCACAACTTACCAGGCCTTACTGTCAGCAGGAGAGATGACTGTAGCCATTTTAAATGACCGCTACATTCTCCCCCTGGTGAATCCCATCGTCCTCGCTGGGACCGAAATTTAAATGCCTTCTTCCAGGAAGCACTGTAACACATAACACATAATTGTTAACCTCACAGATTGTCCATTATACAAAAAAAAATGACCACAGTGACATCTCGCCAAGCCCGCCCCGACCAGCAGCCACGAGCCCGCAAAATGCCTTAGTACCCCCTAATAATAGTGGCTCGGGTCAGGTTTCTTAACCTCTCTACCACCCATGTCCAGGACCGTGACATGATAGTGCCTAGGCAGTCCCCTCTCGGGCCTATAGGTCACCCTGTGTTTGTGTATATTCCTCCCTATACTCCACACTCGCATCAGGTGATCTATTCTGTCCTCTGCCCTCCTTCCAGTAACGTCACTCCCCTTATTGACTAGGTACATCTCGATGGTTTCCCTAAGCCACCTTTCCCTGTTCTCTTCTATCTCCTCCATGAGGGGTTCAGGGACATAAGGGTACTCCAACCCGTGGGAAGACTTGTATCGAGCCATTATTGCCCGTTCCGCTCTACTGATCCTAATTAGGTCAGCCCTACCTGCCCTCCCAGGTAGCACCCATGACAGGGGTTTGTCAGGATCCACAGGGTCTGACAGTGTATCGGGACCCATGGGCTCTATCTCCCTGTGCTCAATCTTATACCACCGTTCCTGCAGCTCTCTGTCTCGCTGTTCAGGGGTGAATTCTCCCTTGGCCCACCAAAAGTCAACTACATCCTCCCTTCTAATAAGGAATCGCGTACGATCCATCCAGGCCGCATAACCTTCAAAGAGGGGGGCCCACCAACGGTGTTCCTTGAACCTATGTGAATCCCCTGAGTCACTCTCTTCCGCATCCCCCCATGAGAATACCCCCGATGTCCGTGCTGACCGTGGTACGGACCACCGTGATGATCCCAGGGCCTTGTCCTCTGTTTTATTGGTCACAGGAGGCAACCACCGGCCTACCGCGGCCTTGCCTAATTCTCCCCCTCCACGAGAAATGCCCTCCGTAGCGCAACTGCGCTGTCGTTCACCAGTCCGTCTCTCCTCCCCCCCCAAAGGTATGTCCACAAGTTCCAGACTAGGCGGGGACCCCGGGGAACATGTGATGGGGGCAAGGGTTTTACCTAGGGCGTGGGGTTGGGCGTAGGGGCAAGATGGGATACGCCACGGGACTACGACCCGTTCCCGGCTGTCCATGGACTGCTCCAAGGAGGATAGCTCACCCTCATCCGTCTGCGGGTCTCCCATCCAGCTCTTGGGCCCTTGAGGTGATCGGGGACATTCACCCGATCGCCGAAGCGTTGCTGCATCTTTCCCGTCTATTCCGCCGTCGCCACCGGAAATGATGTCCTCACCGAAACCGGAAGCGCCGCCATCTTGGGTGGGACCCCCATGCGGGATCTCTTCCTCGATGACGACATCCGGAAGCTCCGCCGTCGTCTCCACCGGAAGTGGTATCTCCTCCGCACGTGCGTCTTGGGCCTGGCACGGCCTTGTTTCCGCTACACCGTCTACCGGAGCAAGGTAAGTGAGTGGCTTTCTCTTACCATTCCGCAGGGGTGTAGGCGTCTCTCGCCCGTCGCCACCATGTCCTGAGGCGGAGGGACTCCGTCTCTCGGCTCGCCGATCTGCGGGGGACGCCCTGCTTTCCAGGCTGCTACTCACACTACGGGGTGTCGTCCTCCCCGGTTCTGTCCTGGGCCTCGATTTCACCTCCGCTAGCTCGCGGAGATCCTCATCCGAGTATTCTGCCTTCCCCGACTTAGGGGTCACCGATCGGGGCGATAGTCTTTTCTCAGTGCGGTCGGGGAGTGACCCGACCGTCTCGGTTGCTGCTGACCCAGCCGATTTAATCGACTCCAGTCCCCTTTCTCCTGGACTTGCACGATTGATCCACAGTGCACCAGGGGACTCGGCGGAGCGCCTAGCCGTATCCCCCGGGGGGTCAGCAGATTGGATCGGAATGAACGTCGGCATTGGCCATAAGTATAGTGTCCCGCATTGTGGGCAGCGTGCCGCCGTGTTAACAATGCCTTCGGGCAGCCCGCATTGTAGGCAGAGCCCGACCACCGTCTCGGTGTTAGCCACCCTGACTACTAGTACCCCGCCGGGTACCGAGTAGGGCTGGGTGGATACCATAGTTCCCACAGTGGAGGAGCAGGCCATTCTTTTGGTAGGGACCACTTTCAGTATGGGTCTCTCCAGGTCAGTGGTTCCTCGCAACTGACCGGTAGAAGCTTCTGGGCCAGCCACTTCCTGCTTCGGCTCCTCCTTCCGCTGGCATAGCTGGAACCCGCCCCCAGGGGTTGCAATTATGGGCGGATCCCACAGGGGAATAGCATGCCCCTTAATTAAGGCCGCGCCTTTCTCAGTCCTGGTGGGCGCAGTCTGCGTTTTCGCGCCAATTTCCTCATCAGAGTGGGATTCTTGGGCCGCGGCTAGTTCCCGCCTTCTCCTGGCAGCTGCTTTTCGTGCAAAATATCCCTCCTTTTTGCACGTTACCTCCGCGGCCGGAACTACTTCTTGTAGTGGCGCCGTCTGGATATCAGTCCCTGGGCCCAGTGGGTGCATTCCCACAGGCCATAATTGAAAGTCACTCCCCCTGGTGGAAATCAGGGGAGGGTCCCATAGACTAAGCGGTTGACTCAGCACAGGGGCCGAGTGAGTCACTGTCCATGAAGGCGCAGTCGTAGCTTTCGCGCCATACCCCCCATCAGGGCGGGGCTCTGCTGTTCGCGCCATTCCCGGCCAGCTTTTTGCAAGTTCTGTATCAGCCATTTTCTCTGCGACTGGCCCATGCGGTCTCCCTAGCAAGCGGGAACCGCCATTTTGGGTGGCTTTTAAGCCCGAAATGTCAGTTTGTTTGCTCTTCTCGCTGGGTTCCCCCCCAGTTATCACAATGTCCTCACACTCTTCAAGGGTGGCCCCTCGGTGTCCCAGACAGGACAAAAACGGGGCAGCCACAGCCTTCGCTCCACTCCAGAGCAGATTAGTTAGAGACAGCTCAGCGACAGTTTGCTCTTCAGTGGGGCGCACGCCATGGGTGCCTTCCCCATCAGCCTCTGGTCGCCATTTTGGGCTCTCCGCACAACGCGGATCCTCCATTCCTTGGATTGTCACGCTCTCGTACCAATTATCATACATGGGGCTCCGCTCTGCGGGGCAGCCACCACACCAGTACAATAAAGATTGCTCAGATGCACCACCACATGTGTACCTGATCTAGGCTGGACTCATGTTGCACTACCTCAGGCTAGGCTCACTCTCTCAGTGTCTGCTGTAACTCCTTCCTCCCAGTCTGTGCTCCCTATGGTAAGTGTCTGGAATGGGCTAGAGTACTCTGGCTCTGCCATGCAGTACTTGGGGCGTCTACCTCTCTTGGTCAGCCTAGCGCAGACCCTCTCCAGGATTCCTGACCACGTTAACAGGCTATCCCTTCTGGCGTCCTACCAACTAGCACTACCTCAAAGTGACTCGGTCAGCTATAGCCCGGCTCCAGACCCCTCACTCTTTTCAGGCCCCTAGGTCGTCCCTGCGAACTGACAATACCCTGTCAGCCCCTGACCACCCCTAGGTCCGTCCCTACGCAGCACAGAGTGGCAACAGACGCTCTCCCTGTTTCCCAGTGTGCCTAGCTAGAGCCTGTCCTGTTGACAGATCTGATCTCAGCAGCTCGCCTCCAAATGTAACGGTATTTCTGGCCCGGCCTGACCCACCCAATCTCACATTGGCCCCTGTGGTCTAACCGGTCCCCATTACAGTGTGATAGTGTCTGGTGGTGCACCTGTTGGCAACAGGACTCCTGAGTCTCCCGCATGATGGTGTGTGGGGAGGACCCATCCAGACAGGCAGCTGAGGTAGTGTGCGGAGTCCTACCTAGTTCCAGTGCAGCTAACTAGACGACGAGAATTCTACTGTCTTTTGTCTTGTCTAGTGTTTGTTGTGTCCCCCCAGGTGTACCCTCTTGTGTGCTCCCCCTTGTGTATTGCTGTAGGTGGTGAAGTGAGGTATTGCAGTTCGAGAAGAAGAGGAGGTCGGGATTGTGGTCCAGGTGCATCAATCAAGAACAGATATCGGCAGCAAAGTCATCTCATACTTTTAAATGAGTAAGGAACTCAGGCTAGTATCACATAACATTAAGGGGTTTAACAGCCCGGTTAAACGCAGAATCGCCTTCCGAGATTATAAGCGTAAAGGGGCAGAAATTCTGTTTCTGCAAGAAACACACTTCTCTCAAGACAACTACCCCAAATTCCTGGATAAGGACTACCCGACACACTTTTTGTCTTCCGCGAAAGTCAAAAAAAAAGGGGTGGCCATACTAATTCATAAAAGAATACCGTTCGTACCCGATAGGACTTTCAAAGATAAAGAGGGCAGATTCCTCATAGTAAGAGGTGCAATCCAAGGGTTCCCAATTACTCTAGCAACAATATATGCCCCTAATGAGACGGCCCCCGTTTTTTTCTCTACCTTCTTTGGGAAACTCAACAAAGTGGCCAGAGGTAATATCATTGTCGCTGGAGACTTGAACAGGGCACTACGGGAGGACCTTGACAGATGTTCATCCACTAATATTACACACAGATCTGACATACTAACAATTAAAAAAGGGTTACGTGACTGCCAACTACTCGACATCTGGAGGAAACAACACCAGAGACTGAGAGAATACACCTTCTACTCACACCCACATGACACATATAGCAGGATAGATTACTTCCTTGTATCCAACAGAATGGTCCCTGGGGTCTCTCGCACCGAGATCCATGATATTTCAATTGTCAGACCATGCATCTATAGAGCTGCGGTGCACACTAATCCCACTAGACAGACCTAGAGCGAACTGGAAACTAAACGAAATCTTGCTGAAAATCCCAGCCCTACAGGTGGAAATTGGGGAAAAGCTCACACAATACTTCGAGGAGAATGAGGGGAGTGTGGCTACGCACTCCAGACTGTGGGAGGCCCATAAGGCTACCCTCAGGGGGGTCATTATGAATCTGGCCGCTAAACGGAAAAGAGAACGGGAGGGAAAAATTTTGAAGCTAGAGGAACAGCTAGCAGAGCTTTCCTCCCTCCACAAAAAAATAAGAATGCCCACACGTTAACTCAAATACTAGCCACTAAAACTAGTCTTAACCTCCTCCTCTCCGCCCAGGCCGAGAAGGAATTGACCTGGTCCAAGCGGAAATTTTATGAAAAAGCTAACAAGCCTGACACACTACTTGCCAATAAGCTAAAAAAACAAGCTTCCAAACTATCACATTCACGCAATTCGAAACCAAGATGGGGACCTTACCTCCATCCCAGCGAACATAGCAGGGGAATTCAAAAAGTATTACGAAATATTATACAATGGAGATAAGGTAACCCATAATCCGAAAACAAAGGAGGATTTACGGACCTTCTTAATAGAGGCACATTTACCCATTTTGAAGAGATGCGAAAGGGAGGCACTCCAGTCGGACTTCACGATGGAGGAACTCTCTGGGGTCATCAAAGCACTAAAACCGGCTAAAGCCCCAGGGCCAGATGGCTTTTCGAACTTATATTACAATAAATATTTAAAAATTCTAGCCCCCCACATGTTAAAGTTATTCAATGAAATCTTAGCAGGGGCCTCATTCCCAGCACAAATGCTCCAAGCCTCAATATCGGTGATCCATAAACCCGGAAAGGACCCGGCAGACTGTAAGAGCTACCGGCCCATTTCACTGATTAACTTGGACCTCAAAATATACTCTAAACTTATAGCCAACAGGGTGGGTAGTGTTCTTCCCGGGTTAATTCACACGGATCAAGTAGGGTTTATCGGAGGTAGACAAGCGGCAGATAACACCAGGAGAATTATTGACCTAATTGATCTGGCCCAAAAAGAAAAAATTCACTCCATGGTGTTAAGTCTGGACGCTGAAAAAGCCTTCGATAGAATAGATTGGCCCTACCTATCGGAAACACTGAGAGCATTTGGCTTTGAGGGACGCCTCCTGCAGGCCATCCTGGCGTTGTATAAAAACCCAACAGCAAGAGTGAGATATCAAGGTTTCCCCTCAGAACAGTTTGAAATCAAAAGCGGAACACGTCAAGGATGCCCGCTGTCGCCACTACTGTTCGCCTTATGTATAGAGCCTTTGGCGGCACACATCAGAAATAACCCAGATACAGCAGCGGCAGCTCTTATTCGAGCAAAAGCCGCTGGCTGTATGTGGCTGGGAAGCGGGTAGCCGCGGCGCGTGGCGGCGCACTGTGACGTCACAGTCACAAGCGCGCCCGGCTTCCCCGTCTTCCCTGGCTTCCCCAGGCTTCCCCGACACCCCTGGAGATCAAATCAAGGTAAGCGGGGGTGCGGGGAAGCAGAGGGGCAGAGCAGAAGCCGGGCTCGGGGTCCGGAAGCATAGTAAATTGCGCGCGAGTTGGAGGGGGGGTGCGTGGGGGAAACGCGGCGGCGCGCGGTTATTACTGGCGGCAGCTGGGGTAGATCCCGGCATGCCGCCGGCATTTAGTGCGATAAAGTATGTCGCTACTGTATCTCTGGTATCCCTGTGGGAGACCAAATGCACAAAGCCGCTCTATATGCGGACGATGTCATTCTCACAATAGCCAAATCTCTCACATCTCTCCCAAATGTATTCAACATACTGGGCAAATTTAACCAAATTTCGGGATTTAAGATCAATCAGTCTAAATCAGAAGCCCTCAATATTAATCTACCAAAAGAAGTTGAAAAACTGATTGACCTCAATTTTCAGTTCAAATGGCAACCCTCCGCTATCAAATATTTAGGGGTTTATCTCACAAGGGAGTACAAAACTTTATATAAAGCAAATTTCCCCAAGATCATAAAGACGCTGGGGGAGGATCTCCGAACCTGGATGAAGGGGAGCATCTCATGGATTGGGAGGATACATAGCGTGAAAATGAATCTCCTCCCAAAGATGCTATATCTTTTCCAGAGTCTCCCTATCCCTTTGGTGCAGGCGGACATCCTCTCCCTCCAGTCAAAAATTATAAAATTTATTTGGAACGGGAAAAACCCAAGAATTGCTAAAGGAATATTAAAACGTCCCATTCATCCTGCGGAGGGTGAGCGGTGCCTTGCTTGCAGGCCTACTATAAAGCAGCCCAATTAGGGCAGATTTTCCAATGGCACACAGACCCAAGCCTACGGAGATGGGTTGAGTTGGAGAAGAGATTCTGTGCACCAATTGAAATCCGAAATTTAATCTGGCTACCCAGAGAAGGGGTACGCAAGATGAACAATCCGCTGCAGACCATGGTCAATTCATTATAAGTTTGGGAGGCCACGAAATTCAAATGTAATTTGACTACCAAAACATCATTAATGACACCAATAGTGGGCAACCCAGACTTCGCTCCGGACCTGAATAGCAAAAATTTCTTGATATGGACTCAGAAGGGCTTCTCCCGTCTAAAAGATCTGGAGGGCATAACGACCATACAAACATTTGACCAAATTAAATCCTCTAAGAATATCCCAAACAAATTTTTTAGGTACCTCCAGATCAGAGATTTCTACAATAAAACGCCAATTCGACCGGCGCGAACAAATTTTGAGCAGCTGTGTTCCAGAGATACGGACACAAGGGGACTCACATCTAGAATGTACAGGGAAGTGATCTGCCAGAAGTCGCCCATTGACAATAGACTGAGTTACATGAGACACTGGGAATCAGACCTAGGAGAGACTTTAGAGGACGACGAATGGGACAGAATTATACAGGCGGCGGCGAAAAGCTCAATCTGCACCACATTAAAGGAGAACGCATATAAAGTCCTTATGAGGTGGTATTACACTCCGACGCGCTTAGCGAAATTTGTAAAAGGCTACTCCCCTCTCTGCCCTAAACAGTGTGGGGAAGCAGCTGACCTCCGACATATGTTGTGGTCTTGCACTAAGGGGGCCCCTATTTGGGAACAAATCAGAGATTGGATTCAGCGGATTCTCGATTTGGAGATCCCCCTGGACCCGTGGCTGTTCCTATTGGGCATGCGGATCCAGGGTCTGTCAAATGCGTCGCATAAATTAATCGCGCATTTTGCTACAGCCACAAGATGTGAGATCGCAGCATTATGGAAACAGCAGGAGATACCAATTATCCCTAAGATCAAAAACAGAATTTGGCATGTCTGCCGGATGGAACAATTAACGAGTTTAGTTAATGACTCCGGCACAAATGTTCTAAAGGTCTGGGATCCATGGTTGACCCAGGTAGACATCCCAGGAGTGGACGCCACCTCAATCTTGCACTAATTAAACTAGGTGCGTTCTCCTTTAAGGGCAGATTAGACAACACGACTCAGCGACGCACAGTTAGCAGACCTTCATGTAGTCATAGAATAGGGAAAAACAAATAAAAGAAAGAAACCTCAGAAGAACCTGTCCCAGTTAAAAGCCTTAGCTATTGCCTAAAAGGTTGAACAAGAGATATCTAAAAAACTGCACCAGAGCCTGGCAACCTACCACCTCCCTCCCACCCCTAACCTCTTTCCCTGTCCCCTTGTCAAGTTCGTCTGGTCTTGTTTGTAAAGTGTTAAGTGGATGTGTCTTCGAGGCGTCATTACATGTGTTTAACAAAACTGGAAATGTAATAATGGGCTGTGGAACATTGGCTGTATTTGTACTTTCCAATAAAAATTTAAAGTTGAAAAAAAAAAAAAACATTTTTTTATATTGCATTGAGTAATGGAAACCCAGGACAGTGTTGGTGCTAGCTAGATATAAACACTCCAGACATGTACCAATCTTTAAACCCTTGGGTATTTAATGTTGGTACAGATAAGAAGCATGGCTTACTCCAACCCGTTTACCCTGTGGTCAAAATATTAGTACAGCTCAACCCCGTTATAGCGCAATCTGCTATAGCGCGAATCCGCTTTTAATGCTGTCTGAGCGTGGCTCCCGATTTAAAAACATCTCCAAGGTTTTATTTTTATATAATATTCAATGCATTATTGCTAACAGACACACGCTGATACACATATATACACACACCCCTACACCATGCGGGAATTGAACCCATGATCTTTCATATGCTGGTGCAATTCTCTAGCTGCTACACCACAGTATTGGTGTGATGAATCTGACTCTATAAACAAACGTAACATCTACTGCACAGTGCAGTCCATGGGTGATCAGGGTTCAATTCCCGCATGTGTGTTATATAAAATGTATTCACTGTTGGGCTGTCATTGATCAGAGAAGGGTCATGTGACCCTCCTGCGCTCAAAAGTCAGTCAAATTGAAAGCTTGGGAGAGCGTATGTAAGCACCTCGGAGCCTGATGAAGTGGAGAGAGCTGCAGATGCCGGGTAAGTCCTCGCAGAACCGTTCTTCCTGATTGCGCCGACCATTTCGCGATCCTGGTTATAACGTGCTCATTATGTGGACCAAGAGCACCGCGTTATAACGGGATTCAGCTGTATTAAGGGTTTCATATTTTTTTTTTTCATTTACAAACCTACTTTACATCCCTATCATTAAAAAAAATATATATATATATATATATATACACACACACACACACACACACACACACACACACACACACACACACACACACACAGTTAGGTCCGGAAATAATTGGACACTGACAGAATTTTCATAATTTTGGCTCTGTACGCCACCACAATGGATTTGAAATGAAACAACTGAGATGCAATAGAAGTGTAGACTTTCAGCTTTAATTCAAGGGGTTGAACAAAAATATCGTATGAAACGTTTAGGAATTGCAACCATTTTCATACACAGTCCCCTTATTTCAGGGGCTCAAATGTAATTGGACAAATTAACACAATCATAAATAAAATGTTAATTTTTAATACTTTGTCGAGAATCCTTTGCAGGCAATGACTGAAGTCTGGAACGCATGGACATCACCAAACGCTGGGTTTCCTCCTTTGTGATGCTTTGCCAGGCCTTTACTGCAGCTGTCTTCAGTTGTTGTTTGTTCGTGAGTCTTTCTGCATTAAGTTTTGTCTTCAGCAAGTGAAATGCATGCTCGATCGGGTTGAGATCAGGTGATTGACTCGGCCATTGCAGAATATTTCACTTCTTTGCCTTAAAAACATCCTGGGTTTCTTTCGCAGTATGTTTTGGGTCATTGTCCATCTGTAAAGTGAAGCGCCGTCCAATCAACTTCACTGAATTTGGCTGAATCTGAGCAGACAATATATCCCTATACACTTCAGAATTCATCCGGCTGCTTCTGTCTTCGTTCACATCATCAAAAACCACTAGTGACCCAGTGCCATTGTAAACCATGCATGCCCATGCCATCACTGCCTCCACCGTGTTTTTCAGATGATGTGGTACACAGCAACTCTCTTTTTTAGATGTCCTCATTACACAGACTAATGGGGAGTTACATACTGATCTTTTTAGAAAGGATACATACAGAAATGCCATTTTAAGGGCAGATAACCATCATCCTCCTTCTCTTATTGATGCATTACCTTTTTCACAGAAAGTCCGGGTCTGCAAAATCACGAGCAGGAAGGATAATATTGAACCAGCTATTGGAGAACTACGTAGTAGATTCCTGGCTAGGGGATATCCTCCTGCTGTGTTAGACCGGGCACTGGATAAAGAGGTAAGTGCTACCAAAAATAAGAAGGAGGACAGGCTTGTATTTACCACTACGTACAGTCATAAGCGAAGCAGAGGAAAAGACCTCCCAGCCCGACGCTACAAGCCTGGTAGACAGCGTGTATCACGCGCAGGCTGTATTAACCCCCAGCACATCGGAGACCAACCATGTAGGAATAAGCACTGTAGCTGTGATGAATCCTTGATCACATTGAACGGGAAAACACTGGACACGATGGGCCCTTGGTCCCTCTAAGGATTCATTTTGCTGGGGGTTAATACAGCATGCGCGTGATACACGCTATCTACCAGGATTGTAACATTGGGCTGGGAGGTCTTTTCCTCTGCTTCGCATATTGCTGGTTTGGCCACGGCTGCTCAGCCTGGAATTAAGACTTTCATTATTGACATTATAAGAAGAGGCTTATACCCCGTGAATATGTATGTAATCACTTAATTGGTGATTTGAGAACTGGAGTGCTATCGTTATTTTTTTTTCTAACCATTTATTTATTTATTTTTTGTGGCATCTATTTATTCACATTTTTTCTTTCTGTGGAACATTTTTTTTTATTTCTCTGGAGTGAGTATTCGTGCTATTCCTATCCTGTGTGTTTTTTATTATGGAAGATTATGTAGAAGTGGAGGATGAGGAAGGGGTTACTGATACCTATGCCTTTAACTGTGGAGACACTCACCGTCAGAGGAGGGCAGAGTCAGTTTTTGATGAAGGTGCTAATTTCATCTGTGAAGAGCCTGCTGACTTAATTACCCACTTCCTTACATTGGAAAAACTGTTATCACAGGACATTAGGTATTGGTGGGACATTACCACTCTTGAGAACTATGCTAGAGTTAAAAGGATTCCGTGAGGCTTACGCTTGAAAAAGGTACCGTCCTTTGGCTTTATTAATAAAGATTTTGAGAATGACTGGAAAGCCATATTAGATCATTGCTCATTTAAGCTAATCAAATTGATCATTAAGTATAAGCTAAATTAAAAAAAAGAAAGTGAGAGCCAATGTGAAAGTCCTACAGGATAAATTGAAAGGTTGCAGAAAAATGGAGAATTTTATTAAATATGACCAAACACTTTTAAGCAACGTGGGTGCTATGGAAAAGTCTCTAATGATTAAGAAACAACAAAAGTTTGATAGGGACAAGATAGACTATGAGAAGCAGCAAGTTTATATATGGCAACGCTACACTACAAACGCACAAAAGCCACAACCAAAATCTGGTTCTAAATATCAGAATAATAAAAAACAAGGTGACTCCAAGAACCCGAATAAATCCATCCTAAAACGCCATGGAAACGCTTCCAGTTTTGAGTCAGATGGTTCTGACTATGAGAGTCGTTCACTAGGCGTTTCCTTTTGTGATGATGATGATAATTGGCGAGTTAGATCTACCTCCCCTGAAACCGACTCTTCACAAAAATCTGTTATGATGCCCTCTCGGAAAGAAGATAAACCTTCATACTCCTTGTTTCAAAAGGAGTCAAAAAACGAAAGAGGACAAGGAGATCATCAAAGAAGAGAAGGGGGGAGGGGGATCCGGGGGATCGAGCAAAAGAAAGAAATATGCATAGGAGAAGTTGTGGATAATGTTATCAACATTTCACATAAGACTCTTACAGATGACCAGATTGCGGTTCTAAATAGAGGTTTAAATTTTGCCCCATACCAAGATTTTAATTTATTCAATACCATCATTGATCTCCAAAAATTAATTCGCAAATTGTCTCTTAAAAAATATTTTAATAGAAAAAAGGGACAACAGAGGTTCCACTATATTCCACTGATAGAGGTCTAGCTGAGAATGTTGATGGTATTGATGTTTCAATGGAGAATTTGGATTTGCATTCATTTCGTGAACAATGTGCTTTATCAGATCTTAGAGATCTTTATGATGAACAAAATCAGGATTTGGAGCCTGAGATCCCTTCCTCATTCAGCTTCTTTGGGCAATTACACTTAGGTCTTAAGAAGAAATCAACCTTTTGCCCTCATATTTTTAACAATCATAATATTAAGACCTTTGAGAAGCTGGTTGAGAGGGATCTCAGGTTATTGGCTAGGGGTATTGTACCCCGGGGGGTTCCCTCTTTAAATAAAACGAATCTGTCAGATATTGACTTCCTGGAGATGATTGCCCTCAGGGAAGATAGGTCTATTACAATCAAAAAGGCTGATAAGGGAGGGGCCATTGTGGTGCCCTCTTCTTCAGATTATCAGGCAGAGGCACTTAGATTACTTGAGGATGTTGAATCTTATACAAAATTGACATGATCCCACATGTGAGTTTTTACACCTTTTGAAAGAGATTCTTGAAGAAGGAAAGGCCCTATTTGTACTTAACACAAAGGAATATGAGTTTCTCTACAATGCCTCACCTATTGTGCCCATCTTCCACCATCTCCCAAAGATCCATAAGTCACTTGTCCGCCCTCCTGGGCGGCCCATTGTGGCCAGTATTGGATCTTTGGGAGATGGGTTATCACGCTACATTGATGGTTTTTTACAGCCACTGGTAAAAAATCTGCCTTCTTTTCTGAGAGATTCTATGGATCTTTTATCCGCTATAAAAAATGTTATGATAGAAAAAATTAAACTAAACATATACTAAGCGCTTAACCTATTAGCCTAACTTAACAATACACGATAATGATGGATAAGTGCTCTAAATGTTGGAATTCCCTTACAAAGATACAACAATAAACTAGTGAATTCTACAGACTAATATAACAAACTGAGAAGACGGCTGCCTAAGGATTGAAAAACCACAAACCTATCCACAAGGTAAGTACAACAATAGCTTAAAAACAAAAATAAAACAAACAATGAAAGAAAACAGAAATAGTCCTTGGCGCACTATCTGGTATATAAACCTGCAGAAAAATGAAGTCCAAAGATCTTGGTAGTGAGGATTGTTGGTCCGGAATCCAATCGTACTCAAAGTCCTCTGAGGTGGTGGAATCAGATTTGTGCGAATGATGCTTTAATGCATGCCAGACCAATATGATTGGGTTCAAAGCAGGATCTTAATGAATGTTGCAGATGTGTTTTGGGGTCAATGTCTTGGAAGGACTGGTGACCACTCCAGATGTGAAGTATTCAGAAATGTTACGTTCTTCCCTCTGAGCAATAATGACCTTCTGTATGTAGACTCTCTAATATGAGGAAAAAGCCTTAATGGACTGGTCATGCACAGCTGCATCTAAAGACTTAGTAAACAATTATTTGGAAGTCTGACTCCTCCTCCCTGTCAGACTTCCAAATAATTGTTTACTAAGTCTTTAGATGCAGCTGTGCATGACCAGTCCATTAAGGCTTTTTCCTCATATTAGAGAGTCTACATACAGAAGGTCATTATTGCTCAGAGGGAAGAACGTAACATTTCTGAATACTTCACATCTGGAGTGGTCACCAGTCCTTCCAAGACATTGACCCCAAAACACATCTGCAACATTCATTAAGATCCAGCTTTGAACCCAATCATATTGGTCTGGCATGCATTAAAGCATCATTCGCACAAATCTGATTCCACCACCTCAGAGGACTTTGAGTACGATTGGATTCCGGACCAACAATCCTCACTACCAAGATCTTTGGACTTCATTTTTCTGTCAGGTTTATATACCAGATAGTGCGCCAAGGACTATTTCTGTTTTCTTTCGTTATTTATTTTATTTTTGTTTTTAAGATATAAAAAATGTTAGTTGGAAAAAGACTTTTAGATGGGTGACATTGGACGTGATGTCACTTTACTCAATCATAGATCACGAGCAAGGGATTCGAGCAGTGGAATTTTTTCTTGATGCTTCTACATTGTCCATTTCATTACGTGCCTTTCTTTTGGATTCTATTATGTTTCTGCTCACCCATAATTATTTTTCTTTTGATGCACAATTTTATCTTCAGACACGGGGTACTGCTATGGGGACGTCATTTGCCCCCTCTTATGCTAATTTGTTTGTGGGTCTTTGGGAATCCACACACATTTTCGGTGCTGATAATTCTTTTCGTCATCAGATTATTTTCTATAAACGGTATATTGACGATTTGATTATGATTTGGGATGGGGATTTATTATCACTGCATGCCTTTATTCATACACTTAATACTAATTCTTTAAATCTTAAATTTACTTATGAAGAACACATGAATCACATCAATTATTTAGACATTACTTTATTTATTGACACGACAGGCACTATTCAAACGGACATTTTTAGAAAGCCTCATTCACGTAATACTTTATTGGAAGCAGACAGCAGTCATTCTAAATCATTCATTCGAAGTATACCCAAGGCTGAATTCCTTCGACTAAGACGGCTTTGTTCAAATGACGATTTATTTGAGCATCAAGCAGAGGAATTAAAAACTCGATTTGCTCAAAGAAAATATAATCACACTGATATTGAAGCAGCATATCTGTGTGTCAAATCTACAAACAGGATCGATTTGTTATCGAACTCGTCTGTGAAGTTCAAGAAGAAACATGAATTGGATCGAGTGACGTCTGCTCTATTTGTCACCCAGTTTAGTCGCCAGGCTGAACAGATTCGTTCTATCATTTATAAACATTGGGGGACCCTCACTCTTGATAAGGACCTACACAGTTCAGTTAACCAGGGTCCAGCCATTACTTTTAGGAAATCCAAATCCTTATCTGACTATCTTTCTCCAAGATTGTTTGACTCTAAGAAGTCTAACAAATCTGTTAAAATAAAAGGTTTTTTTAAATGTGGAAAATGTTGCGTTTGCTGCTATGCGAAACCAATTAAGTCTATTAAGACTATTTATTCTAAAAAGAACTATAGGATCCCATCCTTTATTAATTGTGACTCACAATTTGTCATATACTTTCTTACCTGTGGCTGTGGCCAAGGGTACGTGGGCTGCACTATACGCCCTGTTAAAAACAGAATCATGGAGCATATACGTTCCATTAAAAGAAAAGATTTCATGTTACCAGTTTCAAAACATTTTACTGACTGTCCTTCAGGAGGTCTATCAAATGTTCATTTTTCTGCTGTAGAACTGGTGCCCATGCCCATGAGAGGGGGTGATAGATTAAAGCTCCTCAACCAGCGGGAGATGTTTTGGATCCATTCTTTGGATACATTATCCCCTGCAGGAATTAATACAGAATGGGATCTAGAAAAGGTGAAGGGAAACACAAAATGGATGTGCCCCCTAAAAGAATTCACTTAAATGCACACCATAACAGTGTAAAAATTAACTTTTAATAAATTTACTTAAAACATATATTACCAAAGTAATGTGTAATGTGAATTAAAAATATATTAAATCAACGCTATCAGGCAACCTTGTCGTCAGTTATAAGTTCATACTATCCCATTTAACCACTTAATAATGGTGGGATATGGAGGACACAGATTGCTAGGAGTCAGGGTGTTAACCCCTCTGGAGCAACGGTGAGACCCAATAATGGAAGTGTATAGATGTACACAAGTGAGTGGCCAATGGGTTAAATGTCCAGCTACCTTGCTAGATCAGCCAGCACTGCGCACTATAATGGAGACTTTAGTGTGTTAAAATAAGAGTGCTAGAGTGATAAAGCTGGCAAATGCAGTGATAATGGTAGTACATACACTGCTTGTCCGGGATGGGAAGGGAGCGAAGATAGCAGGGATACACCATGAAAAATAAAAAATAAATGCATACAATAGTGTAATAAGTTCTTTTCAATCTGGATAAAACATGTATGTCTTGGCTCTATAGCAATGCCTACTTACAGTAGGTCAAAAGGTAAAAAGCATTGATCTACACAGCAGGTAGAAAGGTGTCAGGATCTTCAGGAACAACAGCCCAGGTTTACAGCATAAGAAATCAGCACCTCAGCTCAGACGTCAGTAGATGTGAGTGGATCAGAGACATGCAAAAGAAAGGCAGACCATAGTGTCGATCGTGCATAAAATTTATATAAACAAACAACAAATTTTAGGAATTGTACTCACATTGTGTACATAATCATAGTTCACATAAGGCTTTACTTGAGGCAAATGGAGTGCTGGTTCAGTGTGGAGCAGCTCACCGGGGATCTTCTCCTTAGACTCACAACAGACCGGGTGGGAGATGGCGTCTGACGTCACATCCGCTGTTGGGGTGACGGCATCCGGTCTTGGAGGCAAACGGTGGGGGAACTCAGCAACTCTGAAGCCTTCAGTAGAAAGAGCAACTGCAGCAATGAAAGTGGCTCTACGCGTTTCGTCGTACTAGACAACTTCCTCAGGAGCATTCATTGAGGAGAAGATCCCCGGTGAGCTGCTCCACACTGAACCAGCACTCCATTTGCCTCAAGTAAAGCCTTATGTGAACTATGATTATGTACACAATGTGAGTACAATTCCTAAAATTTGTTGTTTGTTTATATAAATTTTATGCACGATCGACACTATGGTCTGCCTTTCTTTTGCATGTCTCTGATCCACTCACATCTACTGACGTCTGAGCTGAGGTGCTGATTTCTTATGCTGTAAACCTGGGCTGTTGTTCCTGAAGATCCTGACACCTTTCTACCTGCTGTGTAGATCAATGCTTTTTACCTTTTGACCTGCTGTAAGTAGGCATTGCTATAGAGCCAAGACATACATGTTTTATCCAGATTGAAAAGAACTTATTACACTATTGTATGCATTTATTTTTTATTTTTCATGGTGTATCCCTGCTATCTTCGCTCCCTTCCCATCCCGGACAAGCTACTATTGAAAGGAATCTGTACACATTCCTGGAAGGTTGAGAATTTGATCAGTGATCACCTTGACACATTTTATTTTGAATTTAAATTTTGTGCACTATTTTATCACAGATTGGGTGTGGTTAGCGCCGGTAACAAATCACTTTAAGTTCACTTAGTACATACACTGCAGCATAGACCTGCCAGACACGGCAGTGCTGTGCAAGGAAAGCAGGCACACTCACTATAAAATTAAAGGATTAAATAAATAACTAACTAATGGGATCAACACAGTTAGAGCCAGGAGACTGCTGACACTACATTAAAACAGCTCCAAGTAGGAGACTGACAACATTGCGCGTCCAACGCGCGTTTCCCTCCAGCAAAGGAGCTTCTTCAGGGACAAATTTTAAATCTAAAACATTTTTCATGAACATTTTGTATGAGTATTCTTGCTATGCTTCCGTCTCACGATGATAATAATGATTGTCTGTTTATTAAGTTATTTATTATTGTAATTTTTTTCTGCTTTCTAGTGATCAAATAAGATATATATTTATTAATGAATTCAATTGTCCTACATTTTCTTTTGGCATCTATTCTTCTTTATTATTTATTATTTGTTTTCCTTTTTCTAACTATATATTTACTTTTTTCTAGAATAATATTGTGTTTTACATATGTCCTTTAAACCATATCTATTGTGTCTAGGAGTTTGATGATATACCATTCATATGCCATCTTATGATATTAAAATTAACAAATCAATGGGTTAAATATACATTGAATATTCACTATAGATTTGGACATGTGTATGTTTATGTTTCCACAGTTGATATATATGTGTTATTGATATTTCTTTTGTATGTGATTGGTCTTTTTTATTAATTTTTTACCTGTTTATTCCCTCTATGTGGATCTCTTCCCTCTGAGCATTACGCCCCTTTCCTGTGTTTCATTTCACAGGGAATTTGTGTCCTGGGGGTTTGTGTTTACCTGGACACAGGTGGGCGGTGCTTTTGAGGGTGTAAACCATATAAGAGTTTGATTAAGACCAGTGAAACTACTCTTTGATAAAGCGCACCATGCGAGAGGTTTCTCTTTTTAATTAGTTATGTCCCAATAAATAATTTGTTATTTTTTCTATTAGCCTCCAGTTCTCGTTTTTTCATAGTTGTGATCCAAGTCTTTTCCTTCCTGCTTACTACGTACAGTCAAGCTGGTGGTTTTATTAAATCTACCAGTCTTAAACACTGGCATATTCTGCAAAATGATGATATATTATCTGAAAGTTGCTGTGTACCACCAATGGTGGCATTCAAAAGAGGGAGGAATCTGGCGGATAGCCTGATACATGCAGATAATGAGGGTAACTACAGAACTCCTCATTTTCTGGAGGGTGGCAGACCGGGTAACTTTAGATGCATGAGCTGCTCGGTCTGTAACAGTCTGACTACCGGTAGTCAATTCAGTCACCCCCCAAAGCGGGAGAATCATAAAAATTAAAAATAGACGCCCCACAGCGTGTGCTCCGCTGCTACAGAGACTGGAACAGTGAAAGACATTATTGCTTGGCACGGCGAATTGGCTGTACTGCTGTTCAGCTGAACTGGAGACCTCCTAAGTACTACCTTGAGGCTGAGGGCTGTACTAACAGCTAACCGATTGGAAGACCACCCAGGCCCTACCCCCGAGGCTGAGGGATTGAGGAGAGAGCCACGACATCTCTATTGGCGTCCGTTGGTGCTTGGGTAACATTAACCCTGAAATGATTGTTTTTTCTATCTAAATGTACGCTTAATACTCACCTTTATTTTGTGGTTACTAATATAATTTTTAATGCACTATGAGCGTTGTGCGCTGTGTTTTTTTGTATTTCTGTTTGCTATTAGGGGGTATTTGAGCCATCCCTGGTGCCACAGCTGCAGACGTTCCATATACTCTACGTGTTTAAAGGTCACCTCTTTTTGTACATCACTATATCACCTCACTTTTATTGATTGTAGTAGCGCACTATATCTTTTCACATTTTCTTACTCCAGATAGGGAGACTTTCTTATTGAGACGTGAAGCATTCTGGATACATGCTTTAAATACCAGCAACGGTATGGGTCTTAATGAGCAACAGAATTTAAAATGCTTCCTTAATAGAAGGTAATTTTTTGTCTTTCTACAGGCATATTTGATCTTGCACCATCCATGGACTCTGCACTTACCTATTGGGAAAATTATCCTTTTTGTGTGGTTTTTTTCCCTTCCCTCCCTCCCCCTTCTCTCCCCCCCCCCCCCCCCCCCCTGGCTGTGTGTACCCATTTCTGACTAGGTATACACACTAGTATATTCTAAATACTGATGTACTGCATATTCTTATGTGGCATTTCACGGTAACTTTGCAGGATTATACTGATGTCATCAGCAGTATACAGTCACATGTTTTTAATAGTATATTGCTGTATTAGTTTTGTGCACATATGCTTTATGAATATTTTGGTGTGTGGTTTATTTACACTTTCAGGGTGATTTATAGGAGTGTGTCACTCCTCCCTGCTCTGACACTGATCCCATGGCGACGGATACATCTTTGTCCAGCCCTGTGAGTACAGTCTTGATTGGTGCACACCCCCCCCTTCCCCCCGACGGGCGGGTCACGCTGACGTCATCATGGGGGAGTGTTCAGTCTGGGGAGAGGTGTGGCTGTGGCTGCATTCCTCCAAGACAGCTCTATGCTGTATTGCCAGGGATTTAGACCTAGACGTCTGACGTCACTAGGGGGCGCCATATGGTAGCTCTGACGTCACTAGGGGGCGTCAACATCCTGGTTATGTGGCAGAGCGGGGAGAGTATCAGGGGGGTGGTATATATTGTGACTGTTTTCTTGTGTTTGGTAGCCTTCACCTTGAGAAAGGCAGTATTAGACTGCCGAAACGTTGGACTTTATGGCATATTAAACCTCCTTTGAGTAAGACCGTGTGCCTGCTTCTTCTTCTTTGTCCGGCTACAGGAAGGGTCAGGAGACAGGGAGGACAGAGGCAGGAGAAACCCATCTGACTCCGGCCTTGCCTGTCCCTACGAATACAAACATACAACCCCTCACTGAATAACATAGCCCTAATCCCATGTAATAATCCTGGGTGTAAACAAAATAATGGTTTTATGAATATTGTAATGGTTTATTAGGGACCTAGGAGGTGGCTAGTGGTGCTGTTATGTGTATTTTTGTTTATTGTGGGTAGTGGGGGTGGATGAACGGGGTATTGGCCCCAAGGATGGGTGTTTAGGCCTACCGGGTGGGGGGGGGGGTAGCGGGAGGGGTTAACCCCTTCATTACCTTAGCGGTATTAACCACGAAGTTAAAGAAGAGGTTAAGTCATCCTGCAACCCCCTGGCAAGGCCTAAACACCCACCAAGGGCCAAATACCACCTTCACCCACCCCCGCTACCCACAATAAGCCTGGCACGGGTGTATAACCCCTTCATTGCCTTGGCGGTAATGAAGTTGCCTGTAAATGCATTTTTTATGCATCGGATTCATGCCGGGGGTCTCTGGTGCTGATATTAATGGATATCAGCTCTGGGACACATGCATGTTATTTTCATCGCAGCTTCACCCCACCTTCTTGCCAACTTTTGTGGCGGGACAATTTGGAGAAGAAACAGCAATTTTAAAGTGGTGATCAGCCGCAATAAGCTGTTCAGGGCTTATAGAATTGAGCGTGTTTGAAAAACTGGCGATCAGTGCTGAAAAGTGGCTTATCACCGCGCGTCTGCCGATTTTATTTATTTATTTATTTTCCGGCAAAAAAACCCCGGTTATTTTTGCTCTAATCGCCAGCTTCTCTGGGCTTTCTGAATCGCTGTAGGCTTTTTTGGCTATAAACTGGTGATAAGTGGCTTATCGCTGCTTACTGCATGAGGGCCTTAGGGAGGATTTGTTCCTGTAAAGTACACCTAGTTTGGCATAGGATTTGGATGTCAGGGTATCAATGTGCATCCCAAATGTTAAATGGGAGTTGAACTATATGCCCAGATATTTCAAACAAGTAACAGGGGCTAGGATGGTATTAGAGCTGGTTTTTATCTGAAGCTCTGTCATTGGCAGCTTTAGCAATTTAGCTCTGGTCCCAAATACCATTGTTACAGTCTTGTCAGTGTTTAAAATCAGTTTGTTTTGGGAAATCCAGTTTCAAGTCTCAAAAAATCAGATTGAAGTATGTGTTCAAGGTCAGAGAGGCGAGGGCTGCGTGCATATAGGATCAGATCCAAGGCCTCTCACAATAACCTGTTAGGAATATTATTTTCTCATCTATCCGACATAAGTATAAAATATACTCTACCAAGACCCCTAATACAGAGTTACCCACCTTATACGGGAGCAGCTGCCAGACGAGTACAGTAAATGTATCTTATTTCTTTTACCACTGGAGGGCAGCGTGGAGTTGCAAGGAGTGGCGCCCGTAAGGACGACGTGCCAGTTAGGCGGAAGGAGACGCGCACACACTTTTATGTGAAACGGATATTTTTGGGGAGGGATTTAGTAGTCTGAGTGAGAAAATTGATATTTTGTCACAATGGAAAAATGGAAAAATTAACCATTTAAATATGCACAGATTTTATCCCACGTTTGGAAATTAGGGATGTTGCCTAAAAGTCTGAGAATGCATTAAGTGCCACCCACGGGCTTTAATGAAGCAGCATTTGTGGGATAAAGGGAACAGCATTCTGTATAAAGGTATTTTGGGCTCGATATAAATAATTGAAGCCAAAAACTAATATTAAGTAAATTGAGAATGGAAAAATATTCAGCACAAACGTACAGAATGTGATATTCTGAGAGATCTTACAGATGTTATCAAATCCCACAATGAATATATAGAAAATGTCTGTATAGAACGAGTCAAACAAGAATATGCCAATAAAACGTTTAATTGGGAGATACAGGGGCCACAATTCAGGTCAGTTAGCTGGAAGAAGGGAAGCCGGTCAGCCAGAAGAGCAGGTCCTCCGGTCAGCCAGAAGAGCAGGTCAGCCGGTCAGCTCTGAGATCAGCATTACTTATATCCCCTAAACGTTGTCCCCTGCATGTAATGCGCAGAACAGCCTGCACTGCATATACTGTACATGAGATACTTAACCCTTTCTTTTCGCTCGACTCTAATCTGAATGATTTGCTAATTGGTTTGTAATTAGAGAGATATTTGTAGCAGAATCCCATGTATGTTTTTTTTACCTTTTTAGATACCGTTTTGTGTAATAAAAGATATGAGATCAGAGGGGCTTCCTGTTTGCACTCGTGTTTTGGCAGAAGTGTATATGTGACCCTATAAATCTCCCTCACACCCGGCTTGGCAGCGTGACACTAGTGCAATGACCTGGGGAAGAATCACTGAGCTGTTAGCAATAGATACAACGGATAGAAAAGACACTACACATAGGTTGGATTAAAGAGAGTATTTTATTGAAATAATGAATCTCTTTGCTGGTAGGGGCCTGCAGCACATTGCAGAGCAATATAGTAACACGCAGAGCAATGCACTGCAGGCCCCTCCGGCAGCAAAGGAGTGAAGACCAATGCAGGGTGTATAAAGATCTCACTGATAATTCATGCACAAAGGGCAATTTGTTGCTGTGATCCAGAGGAAGGCGAAACATAACCCCTGCTGTGCAATGGGGGAAAAAAATTCCTTCCTGACCCCATTAAATGGCGATCGGAGGGTCCCTGGATCACTGCGCAGTGAGATCAGATGGAGCAGCACAGATCAGCGTTGTTATACACAGGGGCACACTCAGGATATAGAGATGTGGGTGATGGGGCCCTTGTGCCCCTGTGTATAACTCACCTGCTCCCCCATCCCCCTGCATATCTATCCCATTCACCCCTTTTCCTCCCGCATACCTCGCAGGGCCGGCCGGCCATTAGGCGGTCGCCTAGCGCGCAAAGGTCCTAGGGGCGCATTAATAATCATTATTATTTTTTTTCTTATTATTTCTAATTTATTTATCTTTTTTTTAAATTATTATTCTTTTTTTTTATCCAGTATTTTGGCGCCCTTTTGTTTTTATTTTGCGTCGCGCTGGGGTGCGGTCGCACCCCCTGCAGTCCCGATAGCTACGCCACTGTTTATTTTATTATTTTATTTATCTTGTTATTTTTTATACAACTGGGGCACAAATTTTAAGTTTCGCCTCGGGCGCATGAAACCCGTGCTCCGGCCCTGCTCCTTGTTCTCTCTCACCCTCTCACGCCCAATATCCCTATCTCCCTCTAGTACCTGCCCCTCCCGCAGCCTTCCTGATCTTATCTGCCTCTCCTGCGGTCAAACCAACTTCTCAGGGCCCCTAGAATACCCCTGTATCTACGCCCTGGCTCCTCTGCTACCTGCTCCCGGCTTCTTCTCCGCCTAAAAAAGGTGAAGCAGCAGATCTGTCCGCACCTCTCGTATTCTCCTACCTGCTCCTGGGGTCTTCTCCTCCGCCTAAAAAAGGTGAAGCAGCAGATCCGGCCACACCTGTCGTATGCTCCTTGGTCATCGTACACCACGTCTGCCTCCTCGGCCGCCTTGTAGCCCACCTCATTGTTCCACTTGACGCCCGCTTTTTCGTATGCCTCGTCGTCCGCCTCGTAGCCCGCCTCGTCGTCTGGTGGCACAAAGGGCACCACCTTCGTGCGTGTCCTGACCTGCAGGAGACATGAAGTGTTTGTAACCAGGGACAGTGATACTCTGTATCGCAAGAGCTCCTGTGCCACTTATACCCCCTCCGCAATACCACGTTATACCGCCCTCCACAGGGCAAATACCCGTTATACCCACCTCCCCAGGCCCAGTACCCAGTTATACAACCCTCCCAAGGCCCAGTACCCTGTTATACACCCCTCCCAAGGCCCAGTACCCTGTTATACGCCCCTCCCCAGGCCCAGTACCCTGTTATACACCCCTCCCCAGGCCCAGTACCCTGTTATACACCCCTCCCAAGGCCCAGTACCCTGTTATACACCCCTCCCCAGGCCCAGTACCTGTTATACCCACCTCACCAGGCCCAGTACCCGTTATACCCACCTCACCAGGCCCAGTACCCATTATGTACCCCTCCCCAGAAGGTCATATTTCTATTTATCAAAAATACATTGAGTAACCTCTGGTTTTCAGGCATGTCCTAGGGGAGTTATCACAGAGACACAGAAACGTCGCTGAGTTTGGTGAGTAACTCCCTTAACCTCTCAGCAGTTGAATTCCCCATTAGGCGCTTAACACGTTAAAAACAAGCGTTGCTATTTCTCTGCATGAAGTTGCAGGTAATTGGAAGAGTTACACAGTGACGGCTATTTCATCACTCACCTTCTTCTCCCGAAACGGTCTTTTCTGTCTTATTTCCGGCTTCACATCGGATATCCATATCCATTCTTGGCCTCTGATCTGTATGCCAGACAATGCTTTAAGACAGGGTTGCGCAACCTTTTTCCCTGCTCCCCCCTCCCCCCTCCCCACCTTGTCTCCGACGTTCTGATGTAACGACGTCATGTGATATCACGTTGCTATGGCAATGCCACATCATGTGACGCCACGTTGCTGTCGCCAGAAGCCGCCGGAGACAAGGAAAGGGAACTTACAGAGGACTTGCGCGCGATTTCCGGCATTTAATTTAAATGCTGTGGGGAAGAGCGAGGGGCCACTGTAAGCGCCGAGCCCCTCCTCCCAAGAAAATGTCGCGCCCCTCGATTTGCACACCCCTGCTTTAAGAGATATTCTGGGACCCTCCAACTCCTCCATCGGACCCTTCCTCATACTCATATTGACTGACCTTGCAGTGCTCTGCCCTGACTTGCACTGACCTGCTATGATGCCTCTCAAAATACCATGCTAACTCATTCCTGACTTGCACTGACCTGCTATGATGCCTCTCAAAATACCATGCTAACTCATTCTGAACATACATGTGTCCTTTCTACATGTTACTCAGCTTGTATGGGCCACAGACAGCTTTCCCGGGGTCCAGGACTAGTTTCCACCGGGGACCCTCACCCATGGGTCGGCGACCTTGCGAGAACCCACCCCCCCCCCAACCTGTTTTCTCTTGCACTGCCATAGACTACAACATTTCGGCCTGCTGGTCTTTTTCAGGTAAAGTGGCTAAACCCACTAAATCCAGCAAAGAAAGGCCAGCAGCCAAAACATTGTAGTCTGTGGCACAATAAATTATCTTTTTTTATTCAAATCTGTGTGCCCTTTTCCATCAATCTTATTGTATACATTGGACGAAATGCCGGTCTTCCCTGAGACTAAGGGGCACTGGTAAAAGTATCACTAATTGTTTTTTTTGGTATGCAGCAAATCCCCATCATTTTTGCGTTCTCTTGCTCTGCCCCAATCTGACACACCACCTTGCTCTCTCACCCCCCTCTTACACTCCCCCATCACCCTTTCCTTCCCCAAAGGTTGTCCTTTAATCAGATCTTACCCAAATTGTCTCCATCTCCCTTGGAAATGTTCTGTCTTTAAGCTGTGTGGCTCCTCTTGATCCGAACTTTCTTAGCTGACCCCTTTAGGTTTCGGCTCCGAGGGTCTAAAAAATAAGCGACTCCGAAAAGATGTGAAATATGCACAAGGGTCCTAAAATATTTATCTAATGGGGCTCTGAGGGGGAGACTTAAATACTAGTTAATATAATCTATTTAACTAACAAATATGATCTATTAAACTAAGAAATATAATGTATCAAACTAAATAAATATCTATTAAACTAATAAATAGAATCTATTGTACTAAGAAATATAATCTATTCAACTAAATAAATATAATCTATTTAAAACAATACAATAAAAAGCTGGAGAAATGATACGTTAACCAAGCCACAGATGTGATGCCAATGAGCGTTGAACTCCTTGCAGATCCACCGTCAGCTGGTTGTGGCAGAAAGTGGTGACATGCAGTAGAACAGAGTGGTTGAGCTGTAACCACGGCAGTCAGGTCAGAAATCAACACAATATTTTTTGAAATTTAGAATGAGAATGTTCAATATGTCACATTCTGGGCTCAGACCCTGAGCCCTGTCACATGTTAGCAGCTTGTGATAATAGAAGATATCCATATACTGGGATGTGATAAGAGACATGAAGGTCATTTTATACTGGGTCCCATAACCTGCTTTATATGAAGTATCATTTTACACTAATTAGTAGAGATGCTACATTTTGAAAAATAGCGCTTTTGGCGACATTGTTCATTTTCTCTACAAATGATAAATGAAAAAGTTGGATAAAACGTTATATGTGTGTGTGCGCGTGCAATATATATATATATATATACACACATATACATACATACACATATAGTATGTTTATATATATATATCATACTATATGTATATATATTGTCTGTTTTATACACACACTAGCTGAGAGACCCGGCGTTGCCCGGGATGTAAATGCGTAATAGGTAGTATTATTTATAACTCGTGGAACAATAGGTGAGTATTTGTTGTAAAGGTTTCGGGGGGGGGGGGGGGAGAAAGGGGAGCGGGGGGGGGAGAAAGGGGAGCGGGGGGGGGAGAAAGGGGAGCGGGGGGGGAGAAAGGGGAGCGGGGGGGGGGAGAAAGGGGAGCGGGGGGGGAGAAAGGGGAGCGGGGGGGGGGAGAAAGGGGAGCGGGGGGGAGAGAAAGGGGAGCGGGGGGGGAGAAAGGGGAGCGGGGGGGGGAGAAAGGGGAGCGGGGGGGGGGGGGGGAGAAAGGGGAGAAAGGGGGGGGGAGAAAGGGGAGCGGGGGGGGGGGAGAAAGGGGAGCGGGGGGGGGGAGAAAGGGGAGCGGGGGGGGGGAGAAAGGGGAGCGGGGGGGGAGAAAGGGGAGCGGGGGGGGGGGAGAAAGGGGAGCGGGGGGGGGAGAAAGGGGAGCGGGGGGGAGAAAGGGGAGCGGGGGGGAGAAAGGGGAGCGGGGGGGAGAAAGGGGAGTGGGGGGGGGAGAAAGGGGAGCGGGGAGAAAGGGGAGCGGGGGGGGGAGAAAGGGGAGCGGGGGGGGGAGAAAGGGGAGCGGGGGGGGAGAAAGGGGAGCGGGGGGGGAGAAAGGGGAGCGGGGGGGGAGAAAGGGGAGCGGGGGGGGGAGAAAGGGGAGCGGGGGGGGGGGAGAAAGGGGAGCGGAGGGGGGAGAGAAAGGGGAGCGGAGGGGGGAGAAAGGGGAGCGGGGGGGAGAAAGGGGAGCGGGGGGGGGGAAGGGGAGTGGGGGGGGGGAAAGGGGAGTGGGGGGGGGTGAAGAGCGGTGGGCATATGTATTGTCATAATTTATGTTTGGGCATTTCCCCCCCCCCCCGTTCCCCGTGACTCCCCCCGCCCGTTCCCTGTGACTCGCGCTCCCCCCCCCGGCGGCCGCTTGGTCCCCCGATGTGCCGTCCTGCTGAGTGAGGCGTGCAGGCGGCTGCAGGAAGCGCCCTGTGTGGGCCTAAGACTCACGCTCCCCCCCCCCCCCCCGGCGCCCGCTCGATGTGGCGTCTGGCTGAGCGGCGGTAGGAAGCGCCCTGTGTGGGCCTGAGGCTGAGGCGGGACGCCAGTGGGCCTGAGGCTGAGGCGGGACATGCAGTGGGCCTGAGGCTGAGGCGGGACGCGCAGTGGGCCTGAGGCTGAGGCGGGACGCGCAGTGGGCCTGAGGCTGAGGCGGTACGCGCAGTGGGCCTGAGGCTGAGGCGGGACGCACAGTGACTTACCTGAGCGGGTGGTAGCGCCGGGGAAGTAAGGGACCGGCTGGGGAAGGAGGGCCGCGCTTCCCGTCCGGAGCCAGTGCAGGATGGCGCATGTGAGGGGGGGGGGGAGGGGGGCGGACAGAGGGTGTGTGTGTGTGTATAGAGCTGCTGTGTTGTGTGTGTGTGTGTGTGTGTGTGTGTGTGTGTATAGAGCTGCTGTGTTGTGTGTGTGTGTGTGTATAGAGCTGCTGTGTTGTGTGTGTGTGTGTATAGAGCTGCTGTGTTGTGTGTGTGTGTGTGTGTATAGAGCTGCTGTGTTGTGTGTGTGTGTATAGAGCTGCTGTGTTGTGTGTGTGTGTGTATAGAGCTGCTGTGTTGTGTGTGTGTGTGTGTATAGAGCTGCTGTGTTGTGTGTGTGTGTGTGTGTGTGTGTATAGAGCTGCTGTGTTGTGTGTGTGTGTGTGTATAGAGCTGCTGTGTTGTGTGTGTGTGTGTGTATAGAGCTGCTGTGTTGTGTGTGTGTGTGTGTGTATAGAGCTGCTGTGTTGTGTGTGTGTGTGTGTGTATAGAGCTGCTGTGTTGTGTGTGTGTGTGTGTGTATAGAGCTGCTGTGTTGTGTGTGTGTGTATAGAGCTGCTGTGTTGTGTGTGTGTGTGTGTGTATAGAGCTGCTGTGTTGTGTGTGTGTGTGTGTGTGTGTATAGAGCTGCTGTGTTGTGTGTGTGTGTGTGTGTGTGTGTGTGTGTATAGAGCTGCTGTGTTGTGTGTGTGTGTGTGTGTGGGCCGTCACTCCGCCTCAGGCCAATGAGAGGTGTGCGGGGGCGGGCGACCCAAGGGACCAATGAGATTTCCCCTAGGGACACCGGACATCCAGGCAGGCAAACATACAGTGCTTTCACTAATATAGTATAAGATACACGTGTGTGTATATGTATGTGTGTGTGTGTGTGTATATATGTGTGTGCGTGTGTATATATATGGTATAACCCAGAGGTGCGCAAAGTGGAGGGCGGGAGATTTTTCGGGGGGGGGGGGAGGCGCACGGGCGGTTGCAGAGGCCCCGCGCACTTCCTCGAGGCATTAAAATTAAATGCCGGGGGATCGCGTGAGGCCTCTGCAATGCTATTACTTACCTTGACTCTGCCGGCGTCACTCGTGTCCATGGCAACGCGGTGTTAAATTACGCCGCGGGGTCATGTGACGTCACCCTCGTCAAATGCCGCTGCCGGTCACGTGACGCCGCATCAAGGTAAAGGAGGGAGTGGGGGCGCGAGCTCCCCTGGTATAACCAATAAATAATATAGCTGATATAGCAATTTGGTTGTGGCTAGAGAAAGATTATAGTGGCAGTGAGAATTAGTGGCCAGAATTAATAACTAAAAAGTAGCTGTAATAAAATAATAATAAACACTATGCCTAAACACAATAACAGTCCAGAAACTTAGCTCTAATAGCTATGTTATAACTCAATCATAAAAGGATCCAATTCGGGCATCCTCTGGAGTCCTGGCAGCTCTCTTCGTGGAAACAACCACCTCCTCGATAGATATCTAAACAAAAAAAAAGAAGAGAAAGCGCCCGCTCCATGTGTAAATTCGGTTTAACAATTTCATTTCCTGGACAAGATAAAAATAACAAACTCACAAACATCCGTTTGGTAAAAGCGTTGTATGAGACAGGCTCGTGCTCCGTGGTAATCCGGTGGTCAATCCGCAGCTCCAGACTTTGGACGATGACCGGGAAACTCGATAGGCTGCGCCCCTTGCAGTGTGGTCCTCCGGCAATCTGTAGTATGCAGTTGTGATTCCACTCTGTAATTCCGGTGTCTCGCCTTGTTCGCGTACCAACTTCCCTTCCGGCGTCAAGACGGATAGTGTGGCAATAGCAACGAGAAGAATGTACCTACGTGTTTCTTCAGCACACGGCTGATTTCATCAGAGGATAATGCTACAACTCAGTCGTAATGGTTTTATAGTCCTACAGTCCAATTGGTAATGGCATAATAGATCACATATGTTACTGATTTTAGATAATAATAGATTCTTGTATGACACACACACACAAACACATATACATATATATATATATATATATATATACATATATATATATACGTATATATTCCCCTGAGGAAGGTCCTATACAGGACCGAAACGTTGGATTTATATGTGCCTGCTTTTTTTCAAATACACTTTTGCAATATACCTTGAGTGCTGTTTTTTGTCTCCTTGGTGGGACACCTGGTTTTATATATATATATATATATATATATATATATATATACAAATACAACTGTATGCTCATCTGCATGTCTTAGGCAGGTCTGCAACCCCGCCTTTCCCCATTATCACCCAGCATACAGCACTTCCACTGCAGCAAGGGATTCTGGGAAATGACATGCAAATGAGCACACAGTGTCACTTTTTGCCTCAAAAACCATTTTTAACATGGTTCCCTATAGGCTTAAGCTTGCTGCATGGTCACAGCTTTGAGCACAGCCAGGGTTAAGGTGCATACCCAGAAAACCACCCACAGACAGCTGTTTCGACCTTAATGGGTCTCATCAGTGTGGGGTTGATTTAACTGGGTATGCAAAGAGGCTATGGGATAGGCTATACCATAATACTGAGTTAAGTTATGGTGAGTAAAAAAAGTGACAAAAACCCTCCACAGGAAAGCAAATATGCAAATACAACTGTATGCTCATCTGCATGTCTTAGGCAGGTCTGCAACCCCTCCTTTCCCCATTATCACCAGCATACAGAACTTCCACTGCAGCAAGGGATTCTGGGAAATGACATGCAAAAAAAAAATATATATATATATATATATACTAGCTGAGAGACCCGGCGTTGCCCGGGATGTAAATGCATAATAGGTAGTATTATTTATAACTCGTGGAACAATAGGTGAGTATTTGTTGTAAAGGTTTCGGGGGGGGGGGAGAAAGGGGAGCGGGGGGGGGGGAGAAAGGGGAGCGGGGGGGGGAGAAAGGGGAGCGGGGGGGAGGGGAAAAGGGGAGCGGGGGGGAGAAAGGGGAGCGGGGGGGGAGAAAGGGGAGCCGGGGGGGAGAAAGGGGAGCGGGGGGGGAGAAAGGGGAGCGGGGGGGGGGAGAAAGGGGAGCGGGGGGGGAGAAAGGGGAGCGGGGGGGGAGAAAGGGGAGCGGGGGGGAGAAAGGGGAGCGGGGGGGAAGAAAGGGGAGCGGGGGGGGAGAAAGGGGAGCGGGGGGGGGGAGAAAGGGGAGCGGGGGGGGGGGGAAAGGGGAGCGGGGGGGAGAAAGGGGAGCGGGGGGGAGAAAGGGGAGCGGGGGGGGGGGAGAAAGGGGAGCGGGGGGGGGGAGAAAGGGGAGCGGGGGGGGGGAGAAAGGGGAGCGGGGGGGGAGAAAGGGGAGCGGGGGGGGAGAAAGGGGAGCGGGGGGGGGGAGAAAGGGGAGCGGGGGGGGAGAAAGGGGAGCGGGGGGGGAGAAAGGGGAGCGGGGGGGGAGAAAGGGGAGCGGGGGGGGAGAAAGGGGAGCGGGGGGGGAGAAAGGGGAGCGGGGGGGGGGAGAAAGGGGAGCGGGGGGGAGAAAGGGGAGCGGGGGGGGAGAAAGGGGAGCGGGGGGGGGGGAGAAAGGGGAGCGGGGGGGGGGAGAAAGGGGAGCGGGGGGGGGGAGAAAGGGGAGCGGGGGGGGGGAGAAAGGGGAGCGGGGGGGGGGGAGAAAGGGGAGCGGGGGGGGGGAGAAAGGGGAGCGGGGGGGGAGAAAGGGGAGCGGGGGGGGAGAAAGGGGAGCGGGGGGGGAGAAAGGGGAGCGGGGGGGGGGGAGAAAGGGGAGCGGGGGGGGGGGAGAAAGGGGAGCGGGGGGGGGGAGAAAGGGGAGCGGGGGGGGGAGAAAGGGGAGCGGGGGGGAGAAAGGGGAGCGGGGGGGGGGGGGGGGAAGGGGAGTGGGGGGGGGGGGAAAGGGGAGTGGGGGGGGTGGAGAGCGGTGGGCATATGTATTGTCATAATTTATGTATGGGCATTTCCCCCCCCCCCCGTTCCCCGTGACTCCCCCCCCCCCCCGTTCCCTGTGACTCGCGCTCCCCCCCCCGGCGGCCGCTTGGTCCCCCGATGTGCCGTCCTGCTGAGTGAGGCGTGCAGGCGGCTGCAGGAAGCGCCCTGTGTGGGCCTAAGACTCACGCTCCCCCCCCCCCCGGCGCCCGCTCGATGTGGCGTCTGGCTGAGCGGCGGTAGGAAGCGCCCTGTGTGGGCCTGAGGCTGAGGCGGGACGCGCAGTGGGCCTGAGGCTGAGGCGGGACGCGCAGTTGGCCTGAGGCTGAGGCGGGACGCGCAGTGGGCCTGAGGCTGAGGCGGGACGCGCAGTGGGCCTGAGGCTGAGGCGGGACGCGCAGTGGGCCTGAGGCTGAGGCGGGACGCACAGTGACTTACCTGAGCGGGTGGTAGCGCCGGGGAGGTAAGGGAGCGGCTGGGGTAGGAGGGCCGCGCTTCCCGTCCGGAGCCAGTGCAGGATGGCGCACGTGAGGGGGGGGGGGAGGGGGGCGGACAGAGGGTGTGTGTGTGTGTATAGAGCTGCTGTGTTGTGTGTGTGTGTGTGTGTGTATAGAGCTGCTGTGTTGTGTGTGTGTGTGTATAGAGCTGCTGTGTTGTGTGTGTGTGTGTATAGAGCTGCTTTGTTGTGTGTGTGTGTGTGTGTGTGTATAGAGCTGCTGTGTTGTGTGTGTGTGTATAGAGCTGCTGTGTTGTGTGTGTGTGTGTATAGAGCTGCTGTGTTGTGTGTGTGTGTATAGAGCTGCTGTGTTGTGTGTGTGTGTGTGTATAGAGCTGCTGTGTTGTGTGTGTGTGTGTGTGTGTGTGTATAGAGCTGCTGTGTTGTGTGTGTGTGTGTGTATAGAGCTGCTGTGTTGTGTGTGTGTGTGTGTATAGAGCTGCTGTGTTGTGTGTGTGTGTGTGTATAGAGCTGCTGTGTTGTGTGTGTGTGTGTATAGAGCTGCTGTGTTGTGTGTGTGTGTGTGTGTATAGAGCTGCTGTGTTGTGTGTGTGTGTGTGTGTGTGTGTATAGAGCTGCTGTGTTGTGTGTGTGTGTGTGTGTGGGCCGTCACTCCGCCTCAGGCCAATGAGAGGTGTGCGGGGGCGGGCGACCCAAGGGACCAATGAGATTTCCCCTAGGGACACCGGACATCCAGGCAGGCAAACATACAGTGCTTTCACTAATATAGTATAATATATATATATATATATATATATATATATATATATATATATATATATATATATAATCTTCTTCTCTCTGAAGAAGACCGTTTTAGTCGGAACGCGTTGGAGTGAGAGTCTGTGGAGTGGGACCCCTACCCTTTTCCATGACAGGAGGCCTTGGCTATCTGTAAATTGGCCTTTCACACCTACGCTTTAATGGTGATGTATTTACATCTTTAATACTCGAGCATTTATTGCCTCCATTTCTGCAATTACTATTTTACAACAACAGCTATCTCCTTACGTTATGTGCACAAATCTGCAGTGTGTGTAGAGGTATATGTGCATGCTTGGATCAGAGCTGCTTGTGTGGAGAGGTATATGAGCATGCTTGGATCAGAGCTGCTTGTGTGTAGAGGTATATGTGCATGCTTGGATCAGAGCTGCTTGTGTGTAGAGGTATATGTGCATGCTTGGATCAGAGCTGCTTGTGTGGAGAGGTATATGTGCATGCTTGGATCAGAGCTGCTTGTGTGTAGAGGTATATGTGCATGCTTGGATCAGAGCTGCTTGTGTGTAGAGGTATATGTGCATGCTTGGATCAGAGCTACTTGTGTGTAGAGGTATATGTGCATGATTGGATCAGAGCTGCTTGTGTGTAGAGGTATATGTGCATGCTTGGATCAGAGCTGCTTGTGTGGAGAGGTATATGTGCATGCTTGGATCAGAGCTGCTTGTGTGTGTAGAGGTATATGTGCATGCCTGGATCAGAGCTGCTTGTGTGTAGAGGTATATGTGCATGCTTGGATCAGAGCTGCTTGTGTGTAGAGGTATATGTGTATGCTTGGATCAGAGCTGCTTGTGTGTAGAGGTATATGTGCATGCTTGGATCAGAGCTGCTTGTGTGTAGAGGTATATGTGCATGCTTGGATCAGAGCTGCTTGTGTGTAGAGGTATATGTGCATGCTTGGATCAGAGCTGCTTGTGTGTAGAGGTATATGCGCATGCTTGGATCAGAGCTGCTTGTGTGGAGAGGTATATGCGCATGATTGGATCAGAGCTGCTTGTGTGTAGAGGTATATGCGCATGCTTGGATCAGAGCTGCTTGTGTGTAGAGGTATATGTGCATGATTGGATCAGAGCTGCTTGTGTGGAGAGGTATATGTGCATGCTTGGATCAGAGCTGGAGTGTGTGTAGAGGTATATGTGCATGCTTGGATCAGAGCTGCTTGTGTGTAGAGGTATATGTGCATGCTTGGATCAGAGCTGCTTGTGTGTAGAGGTATATGTGCATGCTTGGATCAGAGCTGCTTGTGTGTAGAGGTATATGTGAATGCTTGGATCAGAGCTGCTTGTGTGTAGAGGCATATGTGCATGCTTGGATCAGAGCTGCTTGTGTGTAGAGGTATATGTGCATGATTGGATCAGAGCTGCTTGTGTGGAGAGGTATATGTGCATGCGTGGATCAGAGCTGCAGTGTGTGTAGAGGTATATGTGCATGCTTGGATCAGAGCTGCAGTGTGTGGAGAGGTATATGTGCATGCTTGGATCAGAGCTGCTTGTGTGGAGAGGTATATGTGCATGCTTGGATCAGAGCTGCTTGTGTGTAGAGGTATATGTGCATGCTTGGATCAGAGCTGCTTGTGTGTAGAGGTATATGTGCATGCTTGGATCAGAGTTGCAGTGTGTGTAGAGGTATATGTGCATGCTTGGATCAGAGCTGCTTGTGTGTAGAGGTATATGTGCATGCTTGGATCAGAGCTGCTTGTGTGTAGAGGTATATGTGCATGCTTGGATCAGAGCTGCTTGTGTGTAGAGGTATATGTGCATGCTTGGATCAGAGCTGCAGTGTGTGTAGAGGTATATGTGCATGCTTGGATCAGAGCTGCTTGTGTGTAGAGGTATATGTGCATGCTTGGATCAGAGCTGCTTGTGTGTAGAGGTATATGTGCATGCTTGGATCAGAGCTGCTTGTGTGTAGAGGTATATGTGCATGCTTGGATCAGAGCTGCTTGTGTGGAGAGGTATATGTGCATGCTTGGATCAGAGCTGCTTGTGTGTAGAGGTATATGTGCATGCTTGGATCAGAGCTGCTTGTGTGTGTAGAGGTATATGTGCATGCTTGGATCAGAGCTGCTTGTGTGTAGAGGTATATGTGCATGCTTGGATCAGAGCTGCTTGTGCTGGTGATTACTTTTGCTGTTCTTTGCCTCACGGAATACATGTTTGGTAGATGTGAGTCCCCCTCCTCTTTTATCAATTTTTCTTCCCTTGTTTTTAACCCACAGTAATACATTTGTATTGTTATCACTTTCTTGGCATGCCCGTGTGCTTCTTCATAAGGATGCTTTTTTCGTTGTAATACATATCCATTATCCTTTAGCACCACTGTCCATTGTTATTATATCATAAATCAAGACAGTTTCTGGGCAACAGTGACGCACTGTGTTGATGCGGTATACTTTGTGTCACATATATATATATATATATATATATATAATCAAAAAATAAATAGACTATACCGTTCTGTGGCTAACGAAATGCTTTTATTTGTGCGAGCTTTCGAGATACGCTGATCTCTTCTTCTGGCGGTGTTACAATGAATGAAGCAAGCAAAGGGTATACTTAAAAACAGTGTCTCTTGGAATGTTATCTGTGCTTGTCTCTTCTCCCCCCCCCCTTGTGTGAATGTGATTTATGGCTAGAGGTGTTAAATGGTTCCTGAAAGTTAGTGATGTAAGAGTGTGTGTGTGTGTGTGTGTATCTGTGTGAATATAAATGAATGGAGAGCCCACAGTTTATACAGTGCTTTACAAAAGGTGTGTGTGTGGAGTGGGAGTTAATATAAATTGTGTGGGTAGGTGTGGAAATGTGAGAGATTGTAGCAAAACTAAAAGTGTGTGTAGATACTATGTGGTCCCTATTGGTGTATAGGGATGGAAAAACAAGGAGTATTTGTATGTGTAAGAGACAGCTGTGTGTGCATACATATAGCACAGTATGTACAGACATGGCCTTTAGCGCTCATGGGAAGAGAGTTCACTTGTGTCAGTAATGACTCATAAAATTTCGATCTCTGTTTAGGCCACCGCTAAGTGTCCCGAACAGTTGCATATATTTCTATTCGTGCAACCATCTCTATTTCGGTGTTTTAAGATTAACTTTGAGTATGGCAACCCCCAGATCGTCCATCTTATGGACAGAGTCAGAGAAATGTTCGCCGACAGGACTGTCTCTTGTTCCGCGTGTGATGCTGTGCGATGCAGGTTCATTCTCTTGTTTAGCCCCTGCCCCGTCTCACCTATGTAGTAGCAGCCCCCTGGACATTTCATGCACATGATGAGGAACACGACATTGCTGGAGGAACAGGTGAACCTTCCTCTGATTTTGTATTCCCGATTCCTGTGTGGTATTTGTATTGTGTCCGCTGTGTAGAGTATTGCGCAGGTTTTGCATCTTGCGTCCTGGCCTGGCATATATATAATTATATATATATATATTCCACAGAAGCAGCCGGCACTCCAGTTGCATGTAGAAAAAATTGGGTGCTTGTCCCATAAAGCAATAATAAACCACACGATTCCGTTTGAAGCACGAGATCAGGAGACAGCACTCTGGTAAGTTTGATCACAAGTTTTTGTACTGAAAAAGACACATAAACCGACGTGTCACGACAGGTCACTCTGCGCGTATTCTGACAGGCCGAGATGGCGTTTGCAGGGAGCTCGGGCGGTGGTAACATCTCTGCGGTGGCGCGGTCCGGATCCCAATACGTTCGCCGCGGAACCCGCTCTGGGCTTCAGTGTAAATCTCCGTCTCCCCCTGTCAGCCTCAGGCAGCTGTTTAGCTATATTTTTAGCCAATCCAGGATTCCTTTATCCCGTTTTATTGAACACTGTCTTCCTTTTTATTATTTTATATACCGTTTGTCATGTTGTTTATAGATTTAGTTTCATTTAGTTATATTTGATTATTCATGTGGTTTGTGTTCATTGTAACCGAACCCGGATCTGTGACGCATATGTACTGAGGTGGGGTTGGATCCCCTCGGTTATTTCTTGTTTTATTAATAAATAATTTACTATATTTTAATCTCTGGTGCGCATTGTGTGCATTTTTCTTCTTGTCTGCACAGTGCTTCAGATTCTGCATCTGAAAAAATGCCGGTGGATCGGGATGTGAGGTAGGGAAGTGACGTCCGCGCCGGAACGTTATTGCCACGCCTCCAAATATTCATTGCCACGCCCCCAAATCGCGCCCGCTGCATACCCTGCAAAGCCATTAAAAAGCTCAGGCTTCAGCAAGTGTATTGCAGCGTGTGTGCGCCTTCCCTCCTTCTGAAATACTATAGACCAGGCCTGCACAACTCGTAAAGCGAGAAGGGCCAAAATGCTCCAAGGAAAAAAAATTTGGGCCGCACGGGTAAAATCATCATCATCATCTCTCCTCCAGCACCTCTCATCATCATCCTCATATCTCCCCCAGAACCCCTCACTATCAACCTTTGCGATACTCCCCATCTATCTCTCATACCCCCATCTCTCCCCCTCACCCACACATAATACTCCCTCTCCACAAACACACAATACCCCACTGCACACCACACACATCCCACGCCCCCTGCACCTCACATCCTTCTACCCTCCTGCACCTCACATCACTCTCCCCCCCTGCACCTCACATCACTCTCCCCCCCTGCACCTCACACCACTCTCCCCCCCTGCACCTCCCATCTCTCCCCCCTGCACCTCACATCACTCTCCCCCCCTGCACCTCACATCACTCTCCCCCGCTGCACCTCACATCACTCTTCCCCCCTGCACCTCACATCACTCTTCCCCCCTGCACCTCACATCACTCCCCCCCCTGAACCTCACATCACTCCCCCCCCTGAACCTCACATCACTCTCCCCCCTGTACCTCCAATCACCCCCCCTGCACCTCCAATCACCCCCCCTACACCTCCAATAACCCTCCCCTGCACCTCCAATAACCCCCCCTGCACATCCAACAACCCTCCCCTTCACCTCCAAAGACCCCCCCTGCACCTCCAATGACCCCCCCTGCACCTCCAATGACCCCCCCTGCACCTCCAATAACCCCCCCTGCACCTCCAATAACCCCCCGCACCTCCAATGACCCCCACACCTCCAATCACCCCCCCTGCACCTCAATCACCCCCCTGCACCTCCAACCACCCCCCCTGAACCTCCAATCACCCCCCTGCACCTCCAATGATCCCCCCTGCACCTCCAATCACCCCCCCCTGCACCTCCAATCACCCCCCCCGCTGCACCTCCAATCACCCCCCCTGCACCTCCAATCACCCCCCTCTGCACCTCCAATCACCCCCCCTGCACCTCCAATCACCCCCCCTGCACCTCCAATCACCCCCCCTGCACCTCCAATCACCCCTGCACCTCCAATCACCCCTGCACCTCACCCCCTACACCTCACCTCCCCTGCACCTCACCTCAATGCACCTCACCTCAATGCACCTCACATCACCCCCGGGACCGCGGGGAATCGCTGCCATTTTTTTTTTTTGAAGGGTTTTTTTTTTAAGTTTTTTTTTTTTTAAATCTCATTGCGGGCCGCACAGAGAGGCCGGGCGGGCCGCACAGAGAGGCCGGGCGGGCCGTACAGAGGGGGCCGCACAGAGAGGCGGGGCGGGCCGCACAGAGAGGCCGGGCGGGCCGTACAGAGGGGGCCGCACAGAGAGGCGGGGCGGGCCGCACAGAGAGGCGGGGCGGGCCGCACAGAGAGGCCGGGCGGGCCGCACAGAGAGGCCGGGCGGGCCGCACAGAGAGGCCGGGCGGGCCCGCACAGAGAGGCCGGGCGGGCCGCACAGAGAGGCGGGGGCGGGCCGCACAGAGAGGCGGGGCGGCCGCACAGAGAGGCGGGGCGGGCCGCACAGAGAGGCGGGGCGGGCCGCACAGAGAGGCGGGGCGGGCCGCACAGAGAGGCCGGCGGGGCCGCACAGAGAGGCCGGGCGGGCCGCACAGAGAGGCCGGGCGGGCCGCACAGAGAGGCCGGGCGGGCCGCATGCGGCCCGCGGCCGTTATGTTGTGCAGGCCTGCTATAGACGCAGCCTTATCGACGCTTACTGAATAGGCCCACTGTGTCTCTGTCTCTCTCTGTGTCTCTGTGTCTCTCAAATCAAAATCAGCTTTGTTGGCATGACAAAAGAACATTTCAGTATTGCCAAAGCGTGAGTAATAGGGGGTGTGGGACAATGATTACACGAATACTAGGGGGTACGGTTTAATGGTTATACAGTACATTACTTTTGTCTCTCTCTCATTCTCTGTCTCTCTCTCATTCTCTGTCTCTCTCTCATTCTCTGTCTCTCTCTCATTCTCTGTCTCTCTCTCATTCTCTGTCTCTCTCTCATTCTCTGTCTCTCTCTCTCATTCTCTCTCTCTCTCTCATTCTCTGTCTCTCTCTCTCATCCCCTGTATGATAGGTATGTTCCAACTCTATTTTTTGCTCTTCTTTTCCGTTTGAGAGGAGGGAGTCCCTCACCTCTTCAGCCACACACCAGGAACGCTGGATTGCTTACAGACGCTCGGAGAGGCGGATACAGTCGTGGATTGCAGGCACTGATTTATCTGGTAAGTTACCCGCAAAACATGCTTGAACAAGGGCCGTAGACATTTTATTTGATGGTTTAGATTACCATTGTCTGTGGTTGTTAGTTATTGGTATTACAGTTTTTTGATGTTGTTACGAATCAAATACATTTTGAAGTAGTAATCCCCTCCGAACTGGGCATTCCTGGCCAATAATGCCCTGGCTGTAAGAGTTGAAGGGCCCAAGCAAAGCCCCCACCTCTATACACACTAACACTGCAGGGGCATCAGAGTGTCTTATTGTCATGGCAACAGGAGGTGTCACGTGATGTAATTTGTTTAATAAATTATTTTTTAAGGTGTCCCGGTTTTTCGTTTTCGAAATCTGGTCACCCTATTCATCAAGCAGAAAAAGTGAAGAAACAATTGTAGTTTTGCTAATGGACGTCATTTTGGCATATCATTAGCTTTGAGGATACCCATTAATATGAAGAAAAGTAACAGCAATTCCCAATGTAGCCCCCCTTCCCTGGGCCAATCGCAGATCGGGCCCCCTCCTCTGTACTAGGGCCTGGCTACGTGTCTGAGTGTGGTGCATACCTGCTGGCAACAGGGGGGCCTGAGTCTCCCGCGATGGTATGGGGGATGATAGGATCAGGTTTCTGGGGTGAATGCCTTCGTCTCATTTAATGGTGGCAGCACCTCCATCTCTGAGCCCCAGGAATACGGGTGGAATCCTTCCAGAGAGTCGTCCCCCCCCCCCCCCCCCCCCCCCGGGGATGAGAGATTCCAGTCTCACACTGTATATCTTTAAAAGCAGCCGCAGCTCTTTATTCACAGCAGCAGAATAGCAGCAACAAGACTGTCAATCAGGTACAGGGTGTCTTCCTCCACACAGGACTGCTCTCCCTCAGGATGGTCTCTGTGTCCCTGCCACCACCCCAGGTCAAGGGCACCCAGGGTGGGGGCTAGCTCTTCCCTCGCCCCCTAAACAGGGTGAGAGGAATTGGTCCACCTCCCTAAGTAAGGTTGCATCAGCTCTACTCAGAGGCTGATGGGCTCCCCCTTCTCCAACGGCCAATTGATATAGGCTCTCTCTGTCACCCTGGGGCCAGCCAGGGTGACAGACTCAGCAGACTCTAACTCTGGACTGAACTCTTAACTCTGACACACACTTCTACTAAATAGGAAGTGCACTGCTCTTTATGATATTGGCAGGCACTGCCCCTGTGTCTCTGCCTTCCACACAGGGTCAGGTACCAATTTCAGGAATGTCCCGTTATTAGCGTAAACACAACAGAGTTCCATGGATCTAGCATTAAGACTGTAAGCTCTGCAGGCCAGGGATTTCCTTTCCTATTGTCTGATTTTGTTTGTTGCACTTATTGTACTATAATTCCCTGTACTGTATTGCCTCTCTTATAAAGCGCTATATAAATAAAGATTTCCATACATAATATATCTTAATGCATCTTAAGACACCTTAGAGTTCCCTCTATAAGACACTTTATGGTCCACTCAAGTGAATAGTCTGTAAGGAGTCTAAGGCTGCGTCCATAGAAGGACAAGCAGCGCTGAGGCGTGCGGACGCTCCGCGCTGAGCCCCTGCATCCTCAATGAGGATGCCTTGAGAGGGGGCTCATGCGAGCGTCCGCGGGGCGGTGCTCAGGCTTTGGAGTTTTCAGCCGAGCGCCAAGCTGTTTTTCAGCGCGCTGTCGGCTGAAAACATCCAATCAGCCTTAAGCAGCGTCAACGTCACGGCGCCGTGACATTGACGTCAGTGCATCGCGGGCGATTGGCCCAGCGACGTCACTGCCCCGCCTCCAACCACCTCCCCCCGGCTCCCTTCGCGCACGCTGGCTCCGTGGAATCGGGCTGACTTAAGCAGGAGAGCCTCAGCGTTAGCTCGCATCCGCTCTCCCCACCTCCTCTATGGGCCCGGGCCTTAGTTACTGTACAGCATTGTAAAGTGCCTTGCTGGCCTAGTACAATTTAGTAAATATCCTAAACAATGTCGTCTTAGGCAAAATGTTGCTGATCTTTGCTCTAAAAATGACTATGAACTAAAGAGAAATAACAATCTCCCTTGTGAGCACATTCACATGTCTCAGACAGGTCTGCAACCCTGCTTTTCACCATTATCTCATCCAGCTTCCACTGCAGCCAGGGACTCTGGGAAATGACATGCAAATGAGCACAGTGTCACCTTTTGCTTCAAATCTATTTAGTTTGGTGCTTTATACGTTACATATTATTAAATGTTAACATCAAACAAATATTGTCATTATGTTTGGTGCTACTTATTTCTTTTTCATTAGGATTTATTTATTCATCTTTCATTATTATTATTTACTAGCTGAGAGACCCGGCGTTGCCCGGGATGTAAATGCGTAATAGGTAGTATTATTTATAACTCGTGGAACAATAGGTGAGTATTTGTTGTAAAGGTTTCGGGGGGGGGGGGAGAAAGGGGAGCGGGGGGGGGGAGAAAGGGGGAGCGGGGGGGGGGGGAGAAAGGGGAGCGGGGGGGGGGGAGAAAGGGGAGCGGGGGGGGGGGAGAAAGGGGAGCGGGGGGGGAGAAAGGGGAGCGGGGGGGGAGAAAGGGAGCGGGGGGGGGGGAGAAAGGGGAGCGGGGGGGGAGAAAGGGGAGCGGGGGGGGGAGAAAGGGGGAGCGGGGGGGGAGAAAGGGGAGCGGGGGGGGGGAGAAAGGGGAGCGGGGGGGGAGAAAGGGGAGCGGGGGGGGGAGAAAGGGGGGAGCGGGGTGGGGAGAAAGGGGAGCGGGGGGGGGAGAAAGGGGAGCGGGGGGGGGAGAAAGGGGAGCGGGGGGGGGAGAAAGGGGAGCGGGGGGGGGGGAGAAAGGGGAGCGGGGAGGGAGAAAGGGGAGCGGGGGGGGAGAAAGGGGGAGCGGGGGGGGAGAAAGGGGAGCGGGGGGGGGAGAAAGGGGAGCGGGGGGGGAGAAAGGGGAGCGGGGGGGGAGAAAGGGGAGCGGGGGGGGAGAAAGGGGAGCGGGGGGGGAGAAAGGGGAGCGGGGGGGAGAAAGGGGAGCGGGGGGGAGAAAGGGGAGCGGGGGGGGGAGGGAGAAGGGGAGCGAGGGGGGGGGGAGAAAGGGGAGCGGGGGGGGGAGAAAGGGGAGCGGGGGGGGGAGAAAGGGGAGCGGGGGGGGAGAAAGGGGAGCGGGGGGGGAGAAAGGGGAGCGGGGGGGGGAGAAAGGGGAGCGGGGGGGGGAGAAGTGGGGAGCGGGGGGGGGAGAAAGGGGAGCGGGGGGGAGAAAGGGGAGCGGGGGGGGGGGGGGAAAGGGGAGTGGGGGGGGGGAAAGGGGAGTGGGGGGGGGGGTGGAGAGCGGTGGGCATATGTATTGTCATAATTTATGTATGGGCATTTCCCCCTCCCCGTTACCCGTGACTCCCCCCCCCCCCCCGTTCCCTGTGACTCGCGCTTCCCCCCCCCCCCGGCGGCCCGCTTGGTCCCCCCGATGTGCCGTCCTGCTGAGTGAGAGGCGTGCAGGCGGCTGCAGGAAGCGCCCTGTGTGGGCCTAAGACTCACGCTCCCCTCCCCCCCCCCCCGGCGCCGCCCGCTTCGATGTGGCGTCCTGGCCTGAGCGGCGGTAGGAAGCGCCCTGTGTGGGCCTGAGGCTGAGGCGGGACGCGCAGTGGGCCTGAGGCTGAGGCGGGGACGCGCAGTGGGCCTGAGGCTGAGCGGGACGCACAGTGACTTACCTGAGCGGGTGTAGCGCCGGGGAGGTAAGGGAGCGGCTGGGTAGGAGGGCCGCGCTTCGTCCGGAGCCAGTGCAGGATGGCGCACGTGAGGGGGGGGGGGAGGGGGGCGGACAGAGGGTGTGTGTGTGTGTATAGAGCTGCTGTGTTGTGTGTGTGTGTGTGTGTGTATAGAGCTGCTGTGTTGTGTGTGTGTGTGTATAGAGCTGCTGTGTTGTGTGTGTGTGTGTATAGAGCTGCTGTGTTGTGTGTGTGTGTGTGTGTATAGAGCTGCTGTGTTGTGTGTGTGTGTGTATAGAGCTGCTGTGTTGTGTGTGTGTGTGTGTGTGTGTGTATAGAGCTGCTGTGTTGTGTGTGTGTGTGTGTATAGAGCTGCTGTGTTGTGTGTGTGTGTGTGTATAGAGCTGCTGTGTTGTGTGTGTGTGTGTGTGTGTGTGTGTATAGGAGCTGCTGTGTTGTGTGTGTGTGTGTGTGTGTGTGTATAGAGCTGCTGTGTTGTTGTGTGTGTGTGTATAGCTGCTGTGTTGTGTGTGTGTGTGTGTATAGAGCAGCTGTGTTGTGTGGTGTGTGTGTGTGTGTGTTTATAGGAGGCTGCTGTGTTGGTGTGGTGTGGGGTGTGTGTGTATAGAGCTGCTGTGTTGTGTGTGTGTGTGTGTGTGTGTGTGGGCGTACACTCCACCTCAGGCCAATGAGAGGTGTGCGGGGGCGGGCGACCCAAGGGACAATGAGATTTCCCTAGGGACACCGGACATCCAGGCAGGCAAACATACAGTGCTTTCACTAATCTTATACTATATTAGTGAAAGCACTGTATGTTTGCCTGCATGCATGCCTGCCTGCTGGATGTCCGGTGTCCCTAGGGGAAATCTCATTGGTCCCTTGGGCCGCCCCCGCACACCTCTCATTGGCCCTGAGGCGGAGTGACGGCCCAAAGGACACACACACACACACACACAGGGACACACAGGGACACACACGGACACACACACACACACACACACACACACACACACACACACGGACACACACGGACACACACACGGACACACACACGGACACACACACGGACACACACACGGACACACACACACAGGGACACACACACACAGTAGGGGGGGTGTGTACATTAGCAGCATGTATAACCCGGGTTGGGGGGGCTCACATACCCGCCCGGAGCCTCCGCCTCTTCCTCCGAAATCAGCCTCCTCCTCTCCCCGTGTCTCCCGCGCTTTCAACCCCCCCCCCACCCCCCCGGCGCCTGCTACAGTCAGCGGAGCAGCGAGTGCCCGGGACACAGCGGGGGAGCGGCCACAACAAGCTGCCTCCCGCCTCAGTTCACGTGGGAGCGGCCGGACGGGTGAGGGAGCTGCCGGACGGTGAGTGAGCGGCTTTCACCCACCCCTCAC